>NC_068360.1:62408062-62568062 GCF_020536995.1 Dreissena polymorpha | reverse complement strand
GTTTTCAAACATCACTGCGGCTGGTGTTTTTAACTCTAAGCCCTTATTACTGTATATGTGCGATAAGTTTATCATTTTCTTCACTTTTAACAAAAACTATTTTTTAATCGAAGTAGACATTATTTGTTTGAGTATAATTATTGTTTAACAGAAACGAAACATAAAATTACTTCATATTAGAACACGATATGCCTTTTAGATTTTATATTGAGCTATGCTGCAACACACATCAAGCATTATAAAAGAACCGACATGTTTGTATACACCATGGATTGAGAAACTCAATTGAACTGATGCAAATACATATTGCAAGCCAGACAATGCTATCAGCATTTTTCACAAACCCACCATTTGACCTACTCCTATATCGAGATAAATACTAACACACATAGTATGTTGTCCCGTTCCTATAGCATTTGTTTCGATGTGCATATTAATGTCATTTGTTTGAATTTTAAAACAAACACCAATTGAGCGTATATCAATAAAACATGTTAGTCAAATATTCAAGTGCGTAATTTATGTGATGATAGTTCACGAGTCTTAGGTAAATTATTTCGAGAAATCGAAAGTTTTATATCTTTATTCCGGAAACTGCTACATGTTTGCAAAATCCACCAATCTGTGGTACAATCAAGCTGTCATATTTAGAGTCCGTTAAAAACCGAAGTTCAATTGGTACATAAACGGGGCCAGCGAGTGTGTGTACCTTCGGATTAGTGACATGTTTTTTTCCAAATCTAACACATTCCGTACAAGATACTATATAAACTATTCCTAGGCAATCAATGAGTTTATATCATTTCCTGTTGACAGATTTCCTGCTTCCGAGCGACACATGCAATATTCCAAACGGAATATGTCAGACGAAATGTACGTGCAAGGAAGGATTCATAGCCGTGAACGAATCGTGCCTAGGGAAGAGTAAGAAAAACGTGTATTTAAATGAAATAAGGAGAATTTAAATGTGTCACATATGCGTTATTTACTGCGCAGACTGGATGTTTAAGTGTCGTTTCGGAATTAGTTTTTACATATATGCCCAGCGACGAAATAATTTTCGTTTTAGTATAAGTAGAAAATAATGTATTATATTAATTATGCGTGTGTCCTTACAATTCGAGCATAACGTATATGATGGTAAATGCAAGTATGCCTTTATTTTTTACCACTTTGTTTTAAAGTTGTATATCTTTTTTTTAAATTGTCCTGCCTATCGAATGTTTGAAGAACTAGAATGTGTGACATAAACACTAGCATCGTTATACTGGCAAGTTATTGTACTGTTTTCTATAGTTGGAACTTCCTGTGCGATGCAGTCAGACTGCATACCGGAAGCGGCGTGTGACGATACTTTCGGTGGCGGAAAGTGCACGTGCAATGACGGACTCGTGGCATATTCGAATAATACCGAATGTCGACTGAAAGGTACCTATAGAAGTGGCTCCTTTTGGCATCTTTTTTTATCAAATTCTCAGCCTGCAAACGTGTAAAGATTGTTGTTGTTTTTTTTTTCAAGTATACATATTTCAATTTTATTTGCAATGACGATGTTTTATACCATTAACATTTAAACTGCATTCAGTTTAGGAATGTTTAGGCTGTAAATTGGCCTCAACCAATTGCAATTCAGATGTATGTCGCGTTTTACCGTGAGAACACTAAGAGACTATCCAAATTGTTTTATCTGTTTAAAATCAATATATATTCATAACTGTCCACAGTGGGTCGACATTGCAACGTTATTGCCGCCCCGTACTGCATTCTGAACGCCGAATGTGACGTCAATGGTGCAATGCAGAACACATGCAAGTGTAGAAAAGGCTTCTCAGTCAACAATGACAACACGAAATGTTTGGGGAACGGTAACGGAAACTATAATCTAAATTCGAAACAATTGTCATATTTCGTTGGGTACAACCACATGTAATATTAAAAATAAGGATTGATCGATAGATGACTTATTGGAAACCTCTAATTTAGGAGAGACTTGAACCCCATCATTTGTGTTCCCGAATAATTTTGAGCATGTTTTCGCATCTATACCAACGAGGGGCCTTCGCGTCGCGTTTGCTGACTTACATCAAGTTCCAATCAGAAAACATAATACTATTTTGGACAACAAAATCGTGCCCGATATCAACATGTGTAAAGAATCTGAACTTCTATATAATTCTAAACTATTTGAACACTGAAAACTTAAAACGCCAACCTGAACCGAACAATTTTCGCTCACCCTTGGCTTGGCCGAACTTTGCACATCTTTCAGTTTGTTATTTAATTTTAACCAGCCGCAAAGCAAACTACATACACTCGCAGTAGTTGAGAGCTTAACTTGTGTACTCATTTGCAGCGGGTACTGCGTGTGCTGCTACCAGTGACTGCATTAATAAGGCGGTGTGCACGGAAAATACGTGCACGTGTGAAGACTTACATGCACCTTCCGAAGACAGAACCAAGTGCATATGCTACGGTAAGACTTCTGTATTGTAATACGCTGAAAAATAAATATGTTTTTGTTTGTTTCGTTTTTAAATACATGTATTTACATGTAAGTCCCCGATTCGACTCGAAGTTATGTGAAAAATTACACGCCGATCTTACCCTAAAAAATATTTCCCCTTCATTCCTACTTTTAAGAATATAATTGGCGGGCTTTGTTCAACTATTATATATTTATTTAGCAGCTTCTAACTGCATGGTGTAATTTTAAGATTAATATCCTTTCGATTTGCAGTTGGTACCATGTGTGCGTCTACAAATGAGTGCATTCAGCATGCGGAGTGCGCGGGAAACGCGTGTACATGCGAGGACATGTATGCACCTTCTGATGACAAATCTACATGCATAGGCTACGGTAAGATCTGGGAGACTGTTTGCTGTTTATTTTTGTAATATGTTCTACGTTCATTCACACGCAACATGTTTTGTTCAATATATAACAATTCTCAAGATTGTACAAGAAATATAAAGCCGGCCTGCAGATGTGATTGTGTTTTTTTCGGTAATGTTTAATTCATCGTGTATGAATTCGTTTATGTGATTTACTGATTATTTTATTTTTAAGTGAAAATACACATTAATGTTTGCACATAGCCTGTTACAACGCTAACGTATGAATCATAAAATAAAATTCAAGTTTAAACAAAACTAAATTAAATTTTCAAAATGTATTTACAGTTGGTGCTATTTGCGACGATCAATCGGGCACGTGTGTTGCCAATGCTGCGTGCAATAATGGTCGTTGCGCGTGTCTGAACGGTTACCAAGTCGAAGGTTATACGTGCAAGGCAAAAGGTACATGTATATTGCAATCTTAAAATATAGATCCTGATAATTTAAGCTCCCTATAGAGTTCCATTATAAACAGATTATTTATATTCAAAGATGAATATGTACTCTCTCAAAAATTTCAATGAAAATATATCATGTTACTTCAAAGAAAATGAAATTTGCCTGAATGCATGCACCCTCACACAACAGGTTTCGGCAGTAAAATTTGCCAACCACCTCAATTGGTCGCTTATCTTTCCTTTAGTTAGAATCTTCATGCGACGGTAAGGGAGGCTTTATGTCCGTATAAAAAGGTCCCTTTTAATGTTTGTTATCTTTCATTCCAGTGACTAATGTTTTAATAAAGCTAATAATCACAATAAATGCGGTATGTATTATTAATTAAGAGTATGGTCCTGTATAAAAATGTGTAAACATTTAACTCAAAAATCCTGATTAAAGTAAAACATGGATTATTTTTCTTTATAATTATTTTTTTTAACTTCCCTACTCGTCATGAAACAATTGGAATTGTTCATTTAAACCCATAGACCTAACCGTAAAGTTGTTTGCAGATTTAATACTTTCATTAAGGGACGTGGGTAACTTATGCACACCCTCAAAGATTTTAAAGAACATCAGCACGTAGTAATAATGTTAGCTCTTTTTTCAGTGGGTACCATGTGTGCGGCTACTTATGAATGCATTCGGCATGCAGTGTGCACGGGATACACGTGTTCATGTGAAGACTCGTATACGTCATCAGCTGACAGCACCACGTGCATAGGTCACGGTAAGAAAAGGCGACAGTATTTTTGTTATTTTACATAAAATACGATAAAATGCGTAATTTAATTAAGCATGAATATATAACATAATATGAAATGTGATCATTTAATTTAAAAAATGCTTACAAACTAATATACAATTTAACGGTATATACGCCACTGGTCAAGACGCAGGCGGTCGATTGTGTACTTAAAGCCACACAACTTTTTTGGCATAGTAAGTTAAAGTATAAATAAGAAACACATTGTATCTATGCCAATAAGAATATATCGGTGGTTACAAGGAAGAAATCCGTATTATTTTGCGCTTTAAAAATAATCGCGTTTGTCGAAATTGACGTATACGTCTAGAAATCCTACTTTCGGCTTTAAAAGCGGTACCGTTTAAAAAATAATAAATTACTTGCTAACTAGGCTATAGATTTAATGTTATATATGCCAATTAGAATATGACTGGTGGTTACAAGGTAGCAATCCGGCTTTTGTGCGTTTTAAAACTTCAAAATAATCGCCTTTGTCGAAATGGACGTATACGTATAGAAATCCTACTTTCGGTTTTATAAGCGGTACCGTTTGAAAAATAATATATTACTGCTAACTAGGCTATAGATTTAATAACAATTTTGCACACTTTTAAATTGCATCTATATGTTTTCAATATTAACATGTATTTCATTTCAAGGTCAGAGGCAAAGTGTGTGGCTTTAAGTATTTTGTAAATTATTTATTCAATTAATTTCATTTAACAAACATGGCCTTATTTAATGGTTAAAGAAGTTGGTAATGGAAAAGGAATATGCATTACGCATACATTAAAATATATGTATAATTGTATACGTGTACTTGCAGTTGGAGCTATTTGCGACCAATACTCGGGGACTTGTGTTGCCAATGCTGAGTGTATCAACCGTCATTGTGCGTGTAAGAACGGTTACCAAGCCGACGGTAACGGGAGCAAAACATGCAAAGAGAAAGGTACATATGTGTTGTTTCCCTACTAAAAGTACATTGCATTGACACTTTTTTATAGAAATTGAGATCATTGACTTAACGCAAACATAAAGAAAGACAAACAGTCAATAACTCATTCAAAATCCATAAACAGCTTACTCATCTTATAAGCAGAATGGATGAATAGCCGCGATCGAGTATTGTGTCACTACCTCTCACAGATCTTACAACATAGTATTAATTCACAACGTTTTGGTTCAAAAAGCAACAATACATAAAGCAAAGTCCTTGGTAGTTAAATCCAGATATAGAGAAAACATAACATGTACTTTTTAACCGAAATAAAATTATGCATTAAACATGTAAGAAGGGATACCGGTGTTTTCCTTTTCAACTTAAATCTCGACAAAGGCGAATAAAACAACACAATCTCGTCGACTAACACATTATGGTTGTAAACTAACATTTTTACCAAAGTTTTTTATCTTTTATCCATCAATTCCAGTACTTATTCTATAAAGACGATATAACACATTTTATGGATCACGGACAACTGCTAATGTATATCCCTGGCCGTAAAGAACGGCTAAATATCTTTCTACGAGGTTGGCTCCGGTTGATTAATTCTGATTGATTCACAATTATAATTGAAAGTTATTAATTAATTTCAGAGGATGGTTCGAAAGTCAATACATGGATTTATATCGGCTCGGCGGCTGGGTTCCTGATTGTTTTAGCGTTTTTAGCTGTTGTTACGTGCACCGTCAAACGCCGCAAGAAATGAAAGAATTTGTGTTGAGATAGTTTTCCAATGATTAAGAGCATCGTTAGAGTGTTGTTATTTCATTTTTCGCATTTTCTTTTTAAATATTGTATATAATACCTGATCACCCTCTATTTATAAATGCATCATGAACAATTGCAATTTCATAAGTAAATGAACTTATTTCGCACCAGATTTCTGTATGTTTGAGGATGTGCATAAAATAAATGATTAGCCTTCCAACGACACTGGATTAACAGACGCCTACTTATTTGCTTGACGTTTCGTCAGAAGTGTATCACCAAAACATGTTTACTTGGTTGAATTGTTTAAATCATGACATTGTCTTTTCGTAAAAGTCTTTATGCGAATGTCAGAGTTCGCAGATTTGAAACAATTTTACGCAGTCATCATTTGTTTATTATTTTGTAAAAATAAAAAAATAAAAATCAGTCTATTTTGTCATTGTCCATGTTCTTATTTATAAAGTGTTCGCTTAATCTGTAGTTTCATATCATCTTGTCGCAAAAAAAGTTACATTCATGTTGTTCTGGTTTGCATTCAATCATTAGGTAGTTGCCTGGTAATTGAATCGAAATGAATACTTTTTAATTGCAATTACATTTGAATTTTTATCCTACAAGGTTAAATTGTATATACACTTAAAACGTTTTGGAATTACGATGAACAAAGTGTGAGGTTTCGAGCACCTGAAAACCGATTTTATCCCCCACTCTGATCGTTTTGAATTGATCGGTGCACGGTGATAACAACCGTTTTATTCGTGTTTTGTGCTTGTTGTTTGAGTATGTTCCATGTCTAGTAATTTTGTTTTGTGTGCGAGCGTTGTACACTTTGTTCCTGGTCATCAACAGTTGACCATATGCATGATTAACATGATTCACTTCTACTGGCTTAGCTGAAATGACGGTGTGTGTATTTTATTATGAAATGTTTTATGCTTGATTATACACGTATATGTATTTTGATTGCGTGTTATGTTACAAGCATGGTCTTACATAAGAAATGTGTTCTCCATAAAAGTATGTGAACATTAATTATAATAAAATAATAATGATAGATAATCATACCCACTTTGACTTATAATGATATAGCTCTGTGTGAAATTAATCCATGTGATATTATTATTTTATCAAAAAACTTTTTAATTTCAATAAAAAAAACGTTCCAAAATCTACATATGATTATATTTTATTTATTGTTCCAGTCAATTTTATAATTTTTTATGATCGAGTTATACCTTATTCACAAATAGACACCGATCATCGTCCGATCAGCGGACGACGCATTTTTACGCTCATCGGGCTGACGCCCGGCCGATGATCGCACAGACACCGGGTCATTATGTAGCATCGAGCGGCGTCTGGATTAATCTTTTTAATATTCTGGCTTTTGTTTAGAGAAGCTGTATTTTCTTACTGTCATGAACTACGTTGAATTCTATCCAGTCAGTACTTAACACGAAAGCTTAATTCGAATTTTAATAAAGCACATTTACTCCTTTAAAACACATAATATACTAGTATTTTCTTAATTTTACTGTCAAAATGAACAATCATGCGCAAGTGGTTTCTTTTAAAGGGGCCTTTTCACAGATTTTGGCATACTTTTAAGTTTGTCATTAAATGCTTTATATTGATAAATGTAAACATTGGATCTTAAAAGCTCCAGTAAAAAAATCAAAAATAAAATTAAAAAAAGGAAAAAATAGTAGCCGGTACCAGGTCTCGAACCAGTGACCCCCGGAGTTCTGGAGTTAGTCTGAAGTAAAAACGCATTAGCCCTCTCGGCTATTCCGCCGTGTATACACAGTTGGAGTATTTTATACCTTATATAAGCAATCTTCGTAGTTTCGTAAATTTAAACGATAACAACAGAACTCTCCAAATTATTCAATCGTTTCGCGTTGCAACGCTTTATAATTTTTAGGTTTTCAAATCGTAAAAAGATACATATAATGGCTATATTGGACTATGGTAAATGTTCAGTAATACTGTTTCCTCACAAATATCATAACAAAAAAGACAATTTGCGAATCTGAAACAACTTTTTTCAATTTTGTCACTTTACCAAACCGTGAAAAGATCCCTTTAAAAGTCAGGCCTCATAAAGATCTCGCGCAAATTGATCTGAAGAAACTTTTCTATGTTACAAAAGAAAGACAATTACCCGAGCAAAATTCTGTATAGAGTTATCTCTTCTTGTCTTCATAATACGTGTGTCAATTTGTGATTTGAGTTTAAAATCAACTCAATAAAGTATTGAGATGTTTCCTTAAAAAAATAGATTAAAGTCAAAATGCACAACAAAGTCCATGAGCGATTGACCGCTCATTATTAAATGAATGGAATCCGCACACCCAACACGTGTATTAAGGTATAAAATGCCTTTAATGGTTCTTAATATCTGAAACTATGCTAGGAATATACAACGACAGATACCTCTCAAAAGGTTTAAAGGCCTAGTTAAAATGGCTAACTCCTGTGTATGTGAACAGGTATTGGCAATGATATGAGTCTTGTTCTGAGAAAACTTGGCTTATAGCATGTGCGTAAAGTGTCATCCCAGATTAGCCTGTGCAGTTCGCACAGGCTAATCAGGGACGACACTTTTCGCCTTAACATGATTTTCGGTAAGGAGGGACTTCCTTGAAACTAAAATACCATAAAAGCGGAAAGTGTCGTCCCTGATTAGCCTGTGCGGACTGCACAGGCTAATCTGGGATGACACTTTACGCACATGCATTATGCCCAGTTTTCTCAGAACACGACTCATATCTTGGTTGGTTAATTTAATAGAAATTGACTCCGACTAACCGCGTAATCCGAAAAAAATCAACATGATATAAACAGTGTTCGATCTGGTACACCTGCCTGATAATGAAAGTCCAGCAACAGGATCAGTCTTTCGAAGACACGTGACCATTTGCCTTTTTGATACAAGAATGCGACATACAACATAAGAAAAAGCATTAAAATTAGTTTATTGTGTAGTTTCATATCATCTTGTCGCAAAACGTTTCATTTATGTTGCTCTGGTTTGCATTCAACCTTAGGTAGTTACGTGGTAATTAAATCGAAATGTATACCCTTGAATTGTATTTAAATTTGATTTTTTATCCTATTAGGTTAAATTGTATAAACACTTACAATTACTTAAATTTTCACAATATTCAACCAATCAATCGTGAGTATGAACGAGGAATTATAAATATATAAGGACGCCATTTGTGCCATTTTAGTTCAATGAAATTCAGAACGGCCAAGTTAACGCTGAGGCCGACAGGTGTTCTCGTATTTGTGGTAGAACCAAAAATAGCGCCTATGTATCATGTGAACAAATCTGCAGAGAATGGTTGGGGTTAACCAATAGTATATGTCTTTTCTGCACTGAAGAGATGTTGACTGTACATATTATTTGCGATTACAGAAAACACTAATTGTGTTGATTGTCAAGTACCTCATCTTCGGGCTTTTTATTCCATTTTTTTTTCAATGCATCGACATGTTATGTCTTTTCAAAAAAATATCACTAAACTCATATATACCCGCTATATGCTGGCGTCACCGACTTGGGACGTCAATACAAGGGATTATAAATGTTAAACTCTTTGTAAGGGTCATGTTTGGCAGAAATCGGATTTTGAATTTAACCATAACAAGAAATATCTTCAAAAAGATACCCGGCGTATATTCGGATTTTGAAAATAAAGGTTGAACATTTACTTTTTGAGATAAGCTAAGTAAGCTAAAAGCAGATATTTATGTTTGTCTGTTTTCAGTTGTTTATTGACTATCCACTGCATGAAATGTTTGTTATGCAGTGTGTTGCATATAAGTTCATACATTACCTAACATATCCCCATTACGTATATATGTAGAGGGAATAACATTTGACTGCCTTATTGTTGCGTAATTTATCAGGTGAGGCTAAGCATAAAATTTTTCGAGGCTTGCATATGAGTAGTTTTAGTTGTGTCGAGCCGCATATCTTGTAATTCTTGTCGAGCCTGTATAAAACAGCAGTATGACTTGATTCCGAATAATAGCACAAACATCCAAAGATTGACGTATATCATATGGACGCTTACTTACGTGAAATAAAACATATCAGGCCCTTTGTAACAGACCGAAATCAGCGTAGAGGTATGATGTAGATATACTCAAACTGCAAACTTGCATAGGTAGATATAACTGATACGACACATCAAATCATATTATTGTATGTGTCCTCAATAGAATTTATGTATCGAACATTAGTTATATATGAAATATTTAGACATACGTGTTGTATTAGCATTTCATCATGACGCAGGTTTTTTTTCCGCCGCCGTCAAATCGCACATTAATATCACATTGCGTTTTGTAAATGAAAAATCATATTGCGATTGATTTGGATGGAAAATTCATGCCGTACTGTGTTATAAAAGCAAATGGATAAACATCGTTAACATATTCTGACTTGACGATATGCAGACAGGCAGTCCGACTATAGACCTTAATCACTTGTGAGATGGAATGTATCATGTTTAAATAAATTTCACAATGTTTGTACTTGAACGCTGGCTAATGTAACAGCCCATAATTTCATATGTTTGTATGTTTTATACAACTATAAAACATGACCTTTCGTAATATCATGGTAGGGAACAAAGGGGATTAGCAATAATTACATGTTATGAAAAATACTGCAGCACGTAGTGCAATATGACAATAATCGTGAATATTTAATGGTGGGAAAATGTCTCAAACGTTTTACTGGCTGTTGCTGTCGTTACAGGTGAAAAGCTGGGTTAAAGAGCTACGCCGAAAACACTTACTTACACTTCAATCGTAGTACTTTAAATTTATCAGATTAACATGCACTATTGAGACACCCAACCGACTATTATTATACTGTTCGCCTACAAAAACCAATCGGGCGTTTATGTCCTAAAAGAAGGTGTCATATTTCACTGAAGATCATTTATGTATTCATAAGTCCACGTAAGTGTGTTCGGTGTAGGCTTTACATACTACAATCATAGATCAACAACACAATAGTTGTGCAAAATTCATGAAATTGTGGAAATGGACTACCTCATAAATATAAAAGTAGGTGGACGACTTTTTGTACAGTTATTTGGCAGTGTAAATAATTATTTTACTATATCAACGTTTTGTCATACCTAAGGAATGCTTCTCAGCCGAAACGTTGAGATTACATGGATTATATTAAGTTTGACTTTTGTATATTATTTATTATCTGTATGTTATGAACACGAAAATAATGTTCGAGCATTTTAAAACGTTAAACACAAAATATTAACACTATAATGAATGAAATGTATGCGTGTACACGAAAAAGGTAAAACTCTGTGTCGTAATTTAGTTCGCGTGTTGATATATGCTGAGCTGTGAATGTGTGCCTTTGAAAAAACCAGCGAAAGAAATCTCGTATTTTAACTTACAATGACCAATACATAATTTATTATTAATTTATATCAATTTGCTAACTAGCCCATGTGTTGAAAATGTCAACGTAACACGTCTGGCTTTTTGTATCATATCAGATGACTGCATGTGTGTTCTTCAATTAACTGTTGGTACTCAACATATGTTGATTAAGAGACAATTGGTTGTACATACCAATCGCATTCGCCCATGAGTTGAACGCATAAGCACGTACAATGTACAAATATCCGTCTTGAACATTGATTTAGAGGATATATGTACAACAATTCAAACATTCGCAGTAAACAGTCCTGTGTTGATTCTGAAAATAATAACTTAGTCAAAATATTGGCTGAAATAAGATTTTAAGAGGTCAAATGACATGGCATATTCTAGTGTCTATTCGACCATGTCAGCAATCGTGGTAGTCATCCAAACAGAAGCTTATTTTCAACCTGGAATCCAAAAATAAAGCAAGGCCAAATACAAAGCAAATCGCTTCTTTTTTGACAACAAATCACCGATTTAAAAAGGTTAGTTTCAAATATGACCTAGAACTATAGTGATAGTATTTTAAACAGTTATTTCGATATCATGCTGTTGTATGCACGACTTAACGATTGCTAGCTTAAACAAGTTTATAAAATTCAATTATAATGTGTAAAATACAGTATCAATCTGGATAAACGTGGACAAAGTTGTCTAGTGCGTTACACTAAACGCATCAATCTCTTGCACAACGGTTACATTACATTCACCTCTGTGATGGGCTCAGAACGGACTATTTTTATGAAAACGTCTCATTCATGACATGATCATTTCAAGCGTTCATCATGGAGGTTACAGTATACCTAACAATCTCTTGCACGACGGTAACATTACATGCACTGCATTAAAGAAAACCACCTCATACCATAATATCTTATATTAGTCTTAATTCATTATTATAAAATTGATATGTTTTTTTGATGTTAACAAACATACATACATACATACGTCGAAGCAATGCCTAACGTCACTCAATAAAAATTATGTTAAATTGTTTACATTTGGGAAGTGCGTGGAATGATTCCATCTGCGAAAATGGGCAATAAAATAGTTCCAAAGAGTTGCATTAAAACTCGCAAGTTTTTGCACGATGTATCGTAAATTTAAAATTCCTATTACATTATTTTACGCCTCTGATCCAAAAAAATCCAAATCAAATATACTTTGAATGCGTTTGTTCGGTTTTGCCCAGTTTCTGGGCAATATAGCAGGCTGAGCCTTTCGCAGAGGTGTATGTGAGAGCAAGGAACGACAACTCTGCGTGGAGATTGTAAACGCATAAACAGCAATGTTAATAAAAGGCGACATATTAAATAAAAGTTATTTTATAAGCATTGCATTTTGTTTTAAAACATTTGTCCGACACAAAAGCGGAAAATGCAAAAAGCAAACTCTTTTTTTTTCGATAATTCAAGGTAAAAGCGACTGATCTTACTGAAAGTCTTTAAATTGTGTGTTAGAATCATATTATATTTACTCGCGTGCAGTATTTGACTATACATATGTGATTCTTTAACAATAGCTATATTCTTTTTAAAATAAACATACTAATTCGTGCTGCCTTTTTTTGGAAACGGTATTTCTATTTCTAATGAAATTATCGATTATGCTCGCAGTGATCGCACCTTATCGTAATGTTCTATCAATGGACTCGTAAAATCCTTTATATTTTAAGTAATTCTTTCTTAATGCAATTAAAAACATTCCATGAACATGTTTCACGTTTTGTACATCAGAAAGTGTTTATAACAAGATATATGAGCTCCTTGACGACGAGTGAAAACCCAGCCCCGACATCATTGTCTGTTTCACTCAAGCACATCGATCTACTGTAATACTTGTAAATTGTAGATTTTTAAATTAAATTCTTTAAAAAAAAATGTCTCCTTGTATATACTTGGGGACATATTGTTTATGCCGTGTCTGTTTGTTGGCTTGTTGGTTTGTTTGTTTGCGTCAAACGGTAACATTGGCAATAACTTTTGCAATATTGAAGATAGCAACTTGATATTTGGCATGCATGTGTATCTTATGAAGCTGCACATTTCAAGTGGTGAAAGGTCGAGTTCTAGGTCATCCTTCAAGGTCAAAGGTCAAATATATAGGGGGGGGTGGACATATTGTTTCATAAACACATCTTGTTTATTATTTTTATTTTTATTTTTTCTATATTTAATTATTTGTACTTCCTTCCTATATATACGTATTGGTATTTTCTTGAAATAAGAATGTCAGCTGCGCAATCATAATTCATTTTGGATCTCTCCACTATTTTTGTATAACAATATGCACGTAAATCTCAAAAATGTAATATCTTACAATTGATTCTGAACAATATCTCTGAATTCAGAAAACACTGCATTTAAAGGGGCCTTTTCACAGATTTTGGCATTTTTTAACTTATTCATTAAATGCTTTATATCGATAAATGTGAACATTGGATCGTAAAAGCTCCAGTAAAAAATCAAGAATAAAATTAAAAAAAGGAAAAGAACATTGCCCGGACCAGGTTTCGAACCAGTGACCCCTGGAGTCCTGCCAGAGTCCTGAAGTAAAAACGCATTAGCCTACTGAGCTATTCCGCCGAGTACATATACATGTAGTATTTTATACGTTATATAAGCAATCTTCGTAGTTTCACAAAATTTAACGACAAAAACAGAACTCTCCAAATTATTCAATCGTTTCGCGTTGCAACGCTTTATAATTTTTAGGTTTTAAAATCGTCAAAAGATGCATATAATGGCTATATTAGACCATGGTAAATGTTCAGTATTACTGTTTCCTCACAAATATCATAACTAAAACGAAAATTTGCGAATCTGAAACAACTTTTTTCAATTTTGTCAATTTACCAAAGCGTGAAAAGATCCCTTTAAATTGCAATTCCATTCGTTACGTTATCGCTGTTGTGTCCGAATAATTTTGACGTGTAGTTGCTGTGTATGTTTCAGATTTTGGTGTGCTTCATGATACTCCCGCCACTTCATGGAAGCATTCACCAAGGTTTGGCGATATTTACTTTACCTTTAGAAAATACATAATTGTATACAGGATATTTGTTTGTGTGGATTAATTTTCTCGGTAAATTGAGAAAATTACTTCATGAGCCATTTTCGCTTGATTAGTGGTGAAGCATATCATTTGATTCTATAACGATTGTTAACTTTTGTGACTTGTAACTGCGTTATAACATGAACTTCTGTGTATCATCTCTTTTTGATAACTACTATGATCAATAGTGAAAAGAAATGCATTAATCTAAACCTCAAGTCAAAATTTAATCCCAACAAAATAATTATCTAGTGTGACTAGTGAAAAAAATATTGGGAATTATTTATAAAATAATTTTCAGTATTTTATCACTCAACATTAAATTGCATTTTGTAACCAGAAGACTGCCATAGATCGCTACGCCATGTTTCTGAATGTGTTAGCAAGAATTTTGAGCAAGACAATTGGATAATGAAACCGCGTGATTGTATTTTATTACTTAAATATACACATCTTGTGCAAATTAAAATCTTGATTGAAAAGAACATTGTTGCAAATTTCTTAAAATGATCAACATCATATCACTAACAGAATATGATAAGTCTGCAAATGTATTTTTTAATAAGTATTACGTATATATTGTTTAAATTGTAAAGGGGAATCATTATTCTAATTGCTATGAAACGTTTTCTTCTCATGCTATACATTGTTTGTATTTCGGAGAATATTTAATCCTAAAATGAGCAAAACAAAATGTTACACCTTTTCATACGCACTATAACAATTATCTGACAAATTGCGTACCGTTATTTCATCTAAATACGGCCATAAATTTGAAAGCAACGCGTTGATTTGCAAACTATTTTTAATGCACGTGATAAATGAAATTCGATGACATATCATGCAATATTATTTTTAACTCGCCCGTTAATTCGTTGTAGTACGGTACGTTTTCCCCATAAGGTTCACGCAATGACAAAATGCGTTTTATATACGATAATTCAAATTGAAGTCAAATCCTACATACTTTAACCAAGATTTGACGTTCGCGTTATGGGTAAGATGCCATATGTGATCACCATGTCGCTATCGTCGCTAGATTTCCTGGACCCGACCGCCACATGCAAGATTGAGAACGCAGACTGTGAGACAAGTTGTCGCTGCAAAGACGGATTTACAAATGTTAACCTGAAATGTTTAGCTAAAGGTATGTTACGATATCAAGTTTATTGAAGTCCTGCCCTGTATATCGGACGCTTTTATGCAGTCCACTGAGCTACAACTAAATGACCTAAAGGAAGGATTTGATTTTTAAACAGTTGTTTGCGTATAGTAAGAAGTGTTCAAAACAATTTTTCCCCTTTTTTCATTTTAAACGAAATTTAAAGTTTAAATATATGATATTTATCAATTGGATTATTCGTTAATGCCGCATTGGTTGCTTAGTTTCCAGCGTAGACAAAAAAGGCGTGGCCTTGAAATTTATTTCTCGCTATCACAAAATAACAAAAAATCATTTCATGCACGTATGGACGTGGCACATGTTTGCTTTCTTCCAGACCATTTGTTTTTGTAAATGAAACACACATTTTAATATTTGCGGAACATAACTTGAGCTAACTCGACGGATTTCATCGATTTTTTAGCATACATTAAGGTATTTATCAAGGATAAAGCACTTTAACATTCAAATAGAAGAATACCAATCGAACGGCAGCTTTTTATCAGGTGACCTGATAAACACGTAAGGATGTACCTTAGCTATGCCTGATCTGTCCAAATACATGTGTCAATTGCGTAATTGTGTTATAACATGGCTGAGGTAAAACATTAAGTTAAACATATTATATTTAAGACTTCAAAAACATGTACAATTTGGTACATCAATATATGGCAATTATTGTATTCAAAACGTGTCATCTAAATTTAAAGAATCACATAGCGTTAACCCTGATTTTAAACATACGTACGTTGGGTTGTTTTCTCGCTAGTTATCTTTTGTATAGAAGAACATGAAGTCGATTATAGATTAGGGGGGAAACCAGGTAGTACTATTACAAAATAAATTATATAAAAACAAATATCAAATGCAAGGTAATTAAAGGAATACAAATTCTCAAAATCCACAAATAGTTCATACAATATTTCGAAACAAAAATAAAGTGACCACATAAAAAATCAAAGTTCCTTATAGCAATAGCAAACATCTCTTGACGCAAGATGTTGTATGGTAACATAGATTCAAAATGCACGTTTTTATTTATGTGTTGAGCAATTTATTCCATTTTAATTTCCCGCAACGATATCTATTTATACGACACACGAACACTAATTTGATACATGAACATGTGTTTAATATATTGTTCCGCAAAAATCTTATTAAATCTATGTTACAAGGCCACATCTAGCGTTGAAATTTTGGCTATTGCTAAACGGAATATTGAATTTTTGTGCGTTAAATTTTTTTTTCGAAATAGTGTACGACATATTCGTGGATTTTGAGGGTTTATGGGCTTTTAACGAAATATACTGACATTTCTAAGAACTGTTTCCGAAGATCGGCGTTTATATATGTTTAGATGTGTCGTAAACCTAAAAACCATCTAGCAGTAGCTCATAAGCAGTTTACATTGCATTTATTATTATATATTATATATATAATAACAACACAGTTAAAAAGAAGTTTGATATGTTTTTCCGACATACTGATTTTTTAAGTTTACAAAATCGTGTCGCATAGTTCGTCGTGACACAATAAACGTAAACAGAGTCCAATTCTGATTTCTTTACGTTCATAGCCTTTGTTATTTTGTAGTTATTGTTGTTTCAAATAGGCACATAATTAGTAAGATTTTCTGATCGGAATGTTGGGCGTACTTTTCCTCAAAATTTTAAAAGGAAGTATAATCCACAAAAAAAACACGACTTGATTAAAGTAACATAAATACTAACAATCAATGAATATTTCGCAAACGACTTCGTAAAACAAAGTTAACCCATACATTAATCAGTGTTCCTTATAGCAATAGCCGACATTTCAATTCTAGATGTGGTATGGTAACATAGATGTAACGAGATACAAAATGCTCGTTTGTATGTTTTTGTGGCATACTATTCCATTTTAATTTCCCGCAACGATATCAATTCATACGACACACGAACACTAACTTGGTGCATGAACATGTGTCAAATATATTGTCCCACAAAACACAAAAACGAGCATTTCGTATCTTGTTTAATCTATGTTACTAGACTATATCTAGCGTTGAAATTTTTGCTATCGCTCTAAGGAACTTAAATGAGTGTTTATGTGTCTTCTTAATTTTTCGAAATAGTGTACGAAATATTTGTTGATGTTTTTGCGTTTAAGTGCTTTTAAAATAATAAATCGCCTAATTGGTGCAAAAGGTACCATGTGCCCTCAAATTTAAATGTCACATGGTCCCCTTTGCACCCAGGGGGGCGAAATGTTATTTATTCCGCATAAATTGAGCATTAGTTACCTTTTGTGTGGGTATTGCAAGTAAAACATAATTGAATGTTTTGGTAAAAAAACTCAAAATGATTTCAGTAAGAGGAGTGTGTTCCAACGACACAGACTGTATCCCTAACGCAGAATGTTCCAGCAGCTGCATATGCAAGACTGGTTTCACCTCCAATTCGAACAACACTGAATGTAGGGTAAAAGGTAAGACTTGGTTCAGTCCCTGAAAAAATAAGACTGCAATACGTGTAAAGGTAGACAAATAATATTTCTGGTTTCATCTTACCAAGTTACAAATATAAATTTGCTCGAGAAATTTCAGAATGGCCAGTATAAGGAGCAGTAAGGGTGCAAAGTAACAAATACTTTAGTAATATGAGTACGATGCTTTAAATTTTGTATTAAAACGACTGCATGATTCTAATTTAAATATATGTAAACTTCTCAAACTTTGTGTTAGTAACCTTTTTAATTTAAGGGGGGATTTAATTGATTGACGTACTTTTCTTGTAAAACACTCACATACTTTCATCTTTAACCATGGATGATTACTGAGTATGCCGTACGGTCAACACTTGTTATTCAGAACTCGTTTAACCGTGTTTGTTTTAATCTAGTCATCAGTCGCAAATATAGAGAATAATAGGTTAGTGTTGATTTTAGATCAGGTTTATCATGCGAAGCTTAGAAAACAAAAAGCACGAGCCTTGGCGAGTGCTTTTTCGTTTTCGTGCCGAGCATGATAAACCTGATCTATAATCAACACTAATCTATTATTCTATTTATCCCACTTATTTATTTTGTAAACCTTTTTGTTTAAACAAAATTAGTTTGACTGGATAATTTCGCTGGATTTATGACGTCATTTCGTCGAAATATTGACGTCATTTCCTTCCGTTGATCATAAATGATATTTAATCAACGGGGCTTTAATCAACCGAATTCGCTGTAAAAGTGGGATAAAAAACGTTCTCACTAAAATAATAAAAAGTGATCTTAATTATGTTGTCAATATGCGAACATTTATGTGATACAATTTAATAAAGCGCTTCAAAGATGTTTATATCTAAGGATTAGTTGAGTTCTGAATAAGCTCTATCAATCAAATTCCACAAAATGTATACACGTTTAGTTCGTTATTACATAAAACATGTATACTTTTGACAAAACTGTTTTGTTCGTTTGAAACACATACAGCTTAAACATAGAAGTTTATTGTAAAAGAGAGTTTTAACAAAGACATGTATTACATATATACATTTCATAAAGAATACTAGGTTAGTGTTGATTATAGATCAGGTTTATCATGCGAGGCTTAGAAAACAAAAGGCACGAGCCTTGGCGAGTGCTTTTTTGTTTTCGTGCAGAGCATGATAAACCTTATCTATAATTAACACTAATCTATTATTCTATTTATCCCACTTTTTATTTTGTAAACCTTTTTGTTTAAACAAAATTAGTTTGACTGGATAATTTCGTTGGATTTATGACGTCATTTCGTCGAAATATTGACGTCATTTCCTGCCGTTGATTATAGATGATATTTAATCAACGGGGCTTTAATCAACCGAATTCGCTGTAAAAGTGGGATAAATAGAGAATAATAGATTAGTGTTGATTATAGATCAGGTTTATCATGCGAGGCTTGGAAAACAAAAAGCACGAGCCTTGGCGAGTGCTTTTTCGTTTTCGTGCCGAGCATGATAAACCTGATCTATAATCAACACTAACCTATTATTCTATTTATCCCACTTTTTATTCAGTAAACTATTTTTATTTAAACAAAATAAGTTTTCATGAGTGTTTGTCGTACTTTGATAATGACTGTAGTGTAACCAAGGTCAGTGTATTACTCCGCGTTCCAAAAATAACCGCTGATCAAAAAATCATTTTTTTTTTAATCAGAATATCGTTCTGTAACAAAGTGTCGAGCGTTATTTATTACAATTTTAATCATATTGAATTGCAAATCTTTAAGTTTTATGATATCAATATGGCATTAAGTTGTTATATACAAGGAACTACATTTGTTTACAACGTAGCCTAACACCACACACAATTCACTTTCGATATCAAACTATCGAGTCGATCACGAGGTGCACAATATTTCCTTCTTTGTTATAATATGTGGTTATTTCGTGACAAAATAACAAAGATTACTTGGATTTAAGCTAATTTTATACATTAACATTTTGAATGTTGAAAGTGGCACCAAAGAATTGTGAGGCAAAGTTGTTCGAACTAGAGAAAGACATTTGCAAGTGAAGTGACTGGGTGGGGCGAACATCAAGATCAACTTGTTCGACGGTAGACATCGGTTGTCTAGGCTGCATTTCGGCCATAGTTTCAGTGCGTGAAGGTGAACAAGAGGAATCTGTTGGATTGTTACATTTACTGGACTAAGCAAGAATGAACACTTTTGCTGCTGTTCAACAGATATGTTGGAATAATTGGTTATGGACTGGACATTTTTGTGCCCTGTTATGGCCATGGTTTCAGTGGGTGGAATGTTTGCATTTCGAAGTTTTTGGACCAGGAATTTGTGAACTGAGTGGTTCGTTATTCTCTTGTGCTTGAGAAAGCCGGCGTCTTTTGCCATGGCCTTCAGCATCTGACCTAACTTGTTGACACCCAATTGTTGACGCAAGAATCACCGGGATGCAGTGTCATTTGTGCGTATTGCCAGGTAGAAAAGATGCTTTAAAGAAAAATCAGATGGACGCATATCCAAGTACATCTTGTAAATGAACACAGACGTTTGTTTTCTACGGTCAAAGGGGAGCAACTCGAACTGACTTCTTCAAAGGGGAGCAACAACAACAGAACCTATTTGCATAGTGCTAAATTTACCTAATACTAGGTTTTAATGACAATAAATGACAAAAAACTCGTTTTTTGCTACTTTCCTTTGTTTTAAGGTCATTAAGATTGACAAACATTTGAGATTGTTTTTATTATTGATGCACTTGGCAAATACAGGTGACGAGGTGCGTGGGAAAAAGTAGTCCCGGTTCGGCAGTTGATGACGTCATTTCGTGCCATTGATTATAGCCTTGCCGTTGATTATAGATGAAATTTAATCAACGGGGCTTTAATCAACCGATTTCGCTGTAAAAGTGGGATAAAATAAGGACTTCAATTAATTATAAGTATATATGACTATTCTTCAAATATACCACATTATGTTTATTTGTCGATAGAGTCATACCAGTTTGTGAAAGTTTTCAAGGGGACACATCTTTCGAATCTTTAAAGTACCATCCCTTACCAAAGCCCGATCGTCGTTTTTTCACTTTCGCTTAAAAAATCATAAATGGGACAATTTCTCACTGATTTCAATCGAAGTCCGTTAAAATGCCCGCTTGTTATACATTTGCAAATATGGGAAGTAATAAACAAATAAGCAAAGGCGCTAAAAAGATTTGTCCTCACAATTTCGAGCGTATGTGAAAACAATAAGCGGGATTTGGTCCAGATGGGCTGTCTGATCGCATTTCAAAATGTATCATTTTCATTCAACATCTCGATAACCATGCTAACTTTATGTAACCCTTGTTTCTGATATCAACAGTGGGCGTCGAATGCAACATCACCGCAGGTCAGCGGTGTATCAAGAACGCCATTTGTGGCGTCACAAACGGCACGGGCGACAGATGCACGTGCGGAGAAGGCTACACCATGTATAGAGACAATAAACTGTGCTCGGGAAATGGTAAGGTTACGTCACTTTGTGCAAACATATTCAAAATTAACCTGATACTCGTTAATTCGATCGGCATAAATAACATGCTTGAATTTATACTCCTTCATTGTTTTCCTTACTAGTGGTCAAGGATTTTAAGGATACTCTTGCAAGTGGATTGTTTATTTTTAATATTTATTGTACTCGATTTCAATGCAAATAATAATGATTTTATCTTAGCGTCACCAAAGCGCTATATGCTCTGAGTGTGCCTTTGTAATCGACTTTTGTCCGTCATTCGTCGTCCGTCGTCAAAGTTTATCATATGAATGCTCTCCATGCCAAATGTATTGCCCAATCTTTATGAAAATTGATCACAACATTTTTCCCAAATAATATCTCGGCAGAGTTCGAACTGGGTCACGTGCGATCAAAAAACAGGTCACTACTTAAAGGGGCCTTTTCACAGATTTTGGCATGTTTTGAAGTTTGTCATTAAATGCTTTATATTGATAAATGTAAACATTGGATCTAAAAAGCTCCAGTAAAACATCAAGAATAAAATTAAAAAAAGGAAAAAAAAGTAGCACGCAGCAGGGCTCGAACCAGTGACCCCCGGACTCCTGAAGTAAAAACCAATTAGACCGCTCGGCCATCCTGCCAAGTATATATGAAAGACGTATTATATAGTTTATATAAGCAATCTGTGTAGTTTCACAAAATTAAACGACACCAACAGAACTCACCAAATTATTCAATCGTTTCGCGTTGCAACGCTTTATAATTTTCAGGTTTTTAAATCGTTAAAAGAATCATATAATGGCTATATTAGACCATGGTAAATGTTCAGTATTACTGTTTCCTCACAAATATCATAACTAAAACGAAAATTTGCGAATCTAAAACAACTTTTTTCAATTTTGTCAATTTACCAAAACGTGAAAAGATCCCTTTAAAACTAGGGGCAGTATTCATTATATGGCAATAGTGAAAGATTGTGAACACGGTGTGGGGATGTGTAACAATGATATGATTTAACCTTTTCGCGACCTCTCGATGAAGTAAACAGTGGACAATATTTTGTGTTTAGGTTTGCCCAATTAGTATTGTCATTGGTTAACACAAAGACGTGTAATTGGTAATTGACAGAGAAATGCCTTCCTATACATGAACGTACCAAAGTTTTACAATCCATTTATCTTATGGCAAAAACTGATATTTGTCGCGATAAGAAAATGACAGTATTTGAAAATTGTGCTACAATTGAGCACCAGTCAGAACATCACATCTAGTTCCTACATAATATTTATTTGGTCTTGATTTGCGTCATTATAGGTAAAACACACCATATAAAAACAGCCCTTTGCTGTTTTAAACCCAAAATTTCCTCATGTTCACAACCACGTTTTGACAAAAAGTAGGCTATCTAAAAGCAGTCCGTTTCGTTATTTTAAACCAATTAAAATTCAGTAAGATTAAGAACTGAATATTTGGAAATGTTTTATTTCAGTTGGCGCCACGTGCACAGAAGCAGACGACTGTATTGAGCATGCGGACTGCAAAGAAAAGGCGTGCACGTGCGGAACTCTGTACGTGTCCGCGGCGGACAACCTCACGTGCATTGGCTATGGTGAGATCCATTACTTTCAAGATCTAGATATATTGTTGCCGAAAAAGCGAATGCCGAAAAATTTTAATGAAAAAAGCGTCCTTGCAACTGTTCAATAAAAAATAAATTAACTGTTATTTAAAAGCCGATTTGTCAGCATTTCAATCTGCACATTAAAAGAAAATTTAAAAAACAAACTCACTAATTAAACAGCGCAACTGTTGCTGAAAATATATGAGTCGCGTTCTGAGAAAACTGGGCATAATGCATGTGCGTAAAGTGTCATCCCAGATTAGCCTGTGCAGTCCACACAGGCTAATCAGGGATGACACTTTCCGTCTAAACTTGATTTTCGGTAAGGAGGGACTTCCTTGAAACTAAAAATACCATCAAAGCGGAAAGTGTCGTCCCTGATTAGCCTGTGCGAACTGCACAGGCTAATCTGGGACAACACTTGACGCACATGCATTAAGCCCAGTTTTCTCAGAACGTGGCTCACATATTGCTCAGTACAAAACAGGTGGCCCTGATATTGCGCAATTTCATGTAACAAAAAAGCAATTTCACTGTACGCAGACGTCGTTGAATTCGTTTTTTTTAACAATTTCTTATCATATTTAATGTTGATCTGCCACAAGATGAATTATTTATAGATCTATTTCCCTTAAAATAAACTTTGGCACGATATCATGAGTTGAAAAATGTGTGTCGTACCGTGTCAAATACTTGCAAAATAACTGGTTCAGAACTGTTATCAGACAACATATCTCCTTTTTTGATATCGTTTTAAATCATCTAATGGACATAAATTAGCATTCTAAAGGCCAAATTTATTAAATAATTTAAGACTTTGGTTCTAAGAAATCAATTGTGTGCGTTATGAAATGAAGACGATATGGGCATAATAAATAAATATTCAATATCGTTTTAGCTCATCCAGTGGGCTTATTAGAACAATCTGAAGAGGGCAAATTTATTCAATTTCTTCAGATTTCAGCAGTCAAAAATCAATTGTTTGCGTAAAGAAATGAACAACCAAGTGAATATTTGCTACTCGTAGTGAGTACATGTATATATTTGTCCATTATGTTGGTTTACTGGGTATTGCAGCTAAACTCCTTAAGAAGCTTTACAACTAAATAGGTATATTGCTAACCTGTATGTACATGTACATTCATGTCTTGTAACTTTGTATGCATGTTTAAATATTGAATATACTTTTATAACAATTAAATGGTCATGATTGTTGCATTGTTAAAATGTATTGCAATATGAATATTTATATATATATGGATAAACGCGTGAGTCTGCATTTATGAAATAAGTGAGGTTTATTAATTTAGCGGGGAGTTCAACATAGTTTGTACGGTGTACTTCAAGTTAGAGTTGTTTATGTATTATCGGTACACACACATTAACCCATTTATGCCTAGTGGACTCTCCCATCCTTCTAAATTGGATCAATTTATTTCCAAAATAAGGTATGTCTAGTATATTTATTTCTATTCTTTAAGCAAACAACGTAGACCCAGATGAGACGCCGCATAATGCGGCGTCTCATCTGGGTCTACGCTGTTTGCCAAGGCCATTTTTCTAGACGCTAGGCATAAATGGGTTAAATATGCATCATTAACACTTCATTTCAATTATTATGTACGTGTGGACATTTTCATTTTATCTGGTGTTTGGAACATTATGGAGTTCAGAACATGTGATTTCTGATTTCTTATTTCTGATGAAACATAGGGACGGACGGTGTTAAAGATAGAAAGCTAATGTTTTTATCACAACATTATTCACCCACATTTGTGGAAATATCAACCAACACAATATGTCCTATCGTAGATTTGAAATATGAATCGCATTTTGAGAAAACTGGGCTTAATGCATGTGCGTAAAGTGTCATCCCAGATTAGCCTGTGCAGTCAGCACAGGCTAATCAGGGACTACTCTTTCCGCTTTATGTTGTTTTTAGTTTCAAGGAAGTCCCTTCTTACCGAAAATCTAGTTTAGGCGGAAAGTGTTGTCCCTGAATAGCCTGTGCGCACTGCACAGGCTAATCTGGGACGACACTTTACGCACATGCATTAAGCCCAGTTTTCTCAGAGCGCGACTCATACTAACTTTGTTAAACACGCATCCAAAGAGGTGGTGCACTGAGTCGTTGGTATAAATAATAAATAATCCATCAAATCAAATATGAAGTCTATCTAATCATACACTCCTTACAACCAGATCAAGCGACAACATCGATATATAGCTAAATACATGTGTAATTGAATAATATAGATACATATGCCTCAATACTCAGTAAACATCTTCCTTAAATAACAGACTAGTGTACAAGAATTTAAGACCTGATAAATTGTCTGAAATTTCATTATTTCTACATCTTTCCTACATTATTTTTTATACCATATTCACATCTTTAGAATACACGGTTCACCGACGTTGCTAATAAATCACTTGGAACTTATTTTGCCTGTATCCAAATGGATTGAAGTTGGAGACCGACTCACCTTTGACTATTTTTAACAAGATGGTAATTTCAAATTTACTAGCATTCGAATAAGTGGTTGGAATTGTTATCAGAGGCATTTTTCGGCTTTGTTGACATCCGTGATTTAGTATTTTTTTAGCCAAAAGTGTTTATTTTGTTACAATCCGTGTATCGAATGAAAGGTAAACTTTCGGGGAAGTCATGTATGCACTTATGGATAATTTTGTTGGGTTAACTTTAACTGAAGCGGATGTTCAAACTATAACGTACAATGAATGTGTTTTTTTATATAATAAAAATGCGAAATTCGCAGTGTGCGTTTCGCATAAATGAGAAAATAATGAGTTAATTGCACAGGAAGCTATAGGAAAAAAGGAAATGTAAGACATTTTCTTTACTTTAAAAAATGATATATAACCAAATCACTTAAATTTAACGATAGAATAAAAAATTAATGCGCATGCATAGTTTTTGTAAAATCTTTCTTATATATCCAGTTAGTGAAATATGGGTCAGATATCGTGATATTATGCGAAATCTAATAGATTCATCGTGTGCATGTATTGCCGTTGTTAGTTTCTTCAAATAGTGGTTATATACTCAATATGTTTTATTTTAAAACACCGCTATTAAGATTGATTTAGAATATTGTTTTATAATTCTGAAAGTTTATACGTGAATTTCTTTAAAAGGAGATGCACTGTTTACCGAGTTTTGTTCACACATTGAAATGTAATCATCTTAAAAAAATATGTAATAGACATTATAGAAATTATGTCAAATATATCAAGCATACATTCTTTTTTCTTCTTATTTCTCAATCTGGATTAAATAATATTTCCGTAGTTGACGCCCATTGTAACGCGAGTTCAACGACTTGTGTGACGGACGCAGAATGCATCAGTGGTCGCTGCTCGTGTAAGGACGGTTACTATGGAGACAAGACGTGCGCAAAGAAAGGTGAGTTGCGTTTCTTATATGGGTGTAACATATGGATTAAAACTTGATTGTTTTCACTAACTCGAACGACTCTAATATTTAGGACAGGTCCTTGATATGAGTTTGCTATATAAGATTATGTTTTCGATCATTTTGCTATGTATTCGATCATCTTCGCATAATTAACTTTAACTTATTCAGACATTTGACTGATAGATTTGGATAATAACTGTCACTGAACTTCCTTATAAAAATTTTGAAAGACTTCTGTATAGGTAAACAAGGTACCGTCAAAAATATTTTGCCGACCTACCTACTCTATGTTTATGCCCCCAGATTGAATGATCGGGGTATATTGTTTATGGCCTGTCTGTCTGTCTGTCTGTCTGTCTGTCTGTCTGTCTGTCTGTCTGTCTGTCTGTCTGTCTGTCTGTCTGTCTGTCTGTCTGTCTGTCTGTCAGAGTATGTGTGTGTCTGTCTGTCATTGTATGTGTGTGTCTGTCCCAAAACTTTAGCCTTGGCCATAACGTTCTCAATATTGAAGATAGCAACTTGATATTTGGCATGCGTGCGTATCTCGTGGAGCTGCACATTTTGAGTGGTGAAAGGTCAAGGTCATCCTTCAAGGTCAAAGGTCAATGTCAAATGTCAAATATTGAAGATAGCAACTTGATATTTGGCATGCATGTGTATCTCAGGGAGCTGTACGTTTTGCGTGGTGAAAGGTCAAGGTCATCCTTCAAGGTCAAAGGTCAAGGTCAAAATTCAAATATATGGGTGGGGGCATTGTGTTTCACAAACACAGCTGTTGTTTTGGAAATGTTATAGGAAACAAATAAATTATGCATTGAATCGGTGCACTCAGATACCATTGCAAATGTTACGATCATTTCAATGAAAAGACGGCTACTGTTTACCCCACGTACGTGTTTTTTTTATTGCAGTGGCAGACGGCTACTGTTTACCTCACGTACGTGTTTTTCATTGCAGTGGCAGACGGCTACTGTTTACCTCACGTACGTGTTTTTAATTACAGTGGCAGGCGGCTCCTGTTTACTCCACGTACGTGTTTTTCCATTGCAGTGGCAGACGGCTACTGTTTACCTCACGTACGTGTTTTTCATTGCAGTGGCAGGCTTGGCGATTCTTATCTGGGCCATAGTGGTGATCGTTGTCGGCGGCTTTTTCGTCGCGCTCGTTGTGCTCGTGGTGGTAATCAAGTGCTGCTGCGCCCGACGCCGCCCAGAAAAACTTACTGAGAGTGCAGAACCAACGAAATAAATGAGCCTCGCTCTGGGAAACCGGGTTTAATACAAGTGCGTAAAGTGTTGTCGCAGGTTAACCTGTACAGGCGTATCAGGGGCGACCCTGGTCTTCGCTTTTATTGAATATTTCGTTTAAAGGAAGCATCTTCTTGGCGAGAATTTATTTAAGCGGAAAACGTCGGCCCTGATTAGCCGGTGCGGACTGTACAGGCTTATCTGGTACGACACTTAACGCACATTAAGCCCGTTTTCCCAGAGAGCGGCTGAAATTAATTTAACAAAGAAACTACTGTGTGTATACTACTGTGTGTATACGCGTATATCATTATAATAGGACTTACGCAACAATGACATCCACGTTGACACCTGCGCTGTTAATTTGAGTATATAGTGGAACAAGTGAACAAATAAATTCAACGTTGACGCTATGCAATTAGCTTGCGTGTATAAAGGTCTAACGAAGGGCATTTTAATTATTTCTAGGCGAAAGGGTATTAGTCGTGTCCTAAACTTATAGTTCCTAATTTTGACTTCGTACGCCTACACTCAAACATGATGCTCATGAATAGTCTACATTATGTATACATGCATGCATATACACGGTGACATGTTGTGTCGTGTTCTGACATTTAAGCTGTTTTATCAGTTGCATTGTCAGTGATGAAAAACGATATAAGCACTGCTGGAAAGGTGTGAAGATTACATTCGGGTTGAAATCTTGTTTAACTAGCTTTTATTGTATACTTGATTTGCATACTTCAAAACAAAATATTCATAAACATTGTTTTATTGTCTTTGTTACACTCGGTTTGAGTATCTGGTTAAAAAAAAAACTTAAGATGAAAATATGAGTATCCGATAATGCCCTAAGCAAAGTTGTTTGTATCCACTCAACTTACAGATCCAATTTTTTAGTGACGACACTGAGCTTTTTTGGTATTTAATGATGAATTTTCCATCATTTTTAGCTTATTTCTATTATATTTGCAAACTAAACTTTTATATGTAAATAAAAAATATTTAACAAGCATACTTGGAGTGGAATATTTCTGCCCTTGAGTATCCTTTAAAAAGTGGAAAGCAATATGTCTGTATTAAAACAAAAAAATATCTGCTTAAAACAGATATTCGGGGTATATCGTTATCTTAGAACAAATGAAGACGATTAACGTTTGTAAATAATTAAAATGAAAACATATTATAAACGGTTGTTGTTGCTGTTGTTTTCACTTGATAGTCGCATACCCACCGCATGAAATGTTTGTTATAAAGTGAATGTATATTCAAACCACAAAATAGTGTTCGTAGATTAAAAAGTATACTACGAGAGTTCCCACCATTTGTATCGCCATCGAAATATATGTTACGTGAACATTTGAGTAAGACGCGCCATGCGAATATGTTGTCTAATGGGGATGTCCAGCGTAGCTCAAGCCCAGCCTGCGCAATTGCCCAGCGTGAGATAGTCTCCACGCATTTTGGCATGCGACCCATTTTCGCATGACGCAGATCTTTGAAAATCGCGGAGTGGTATTAATAGCTCACTGACACATGTTGGTAGCCTACCATATGGGTCGAAAGTCAACAAGACCTACTAGGTAAAAAGAAAAATTTACTTGTCGAAGTACATTTTTTTTGTACTTCGACATACAAAATTGTACATCGACGTACAGTTTTTACTGACCGTTGAGTGTTAGCCAATCAGAAGACGTCTTAAATCTGTTGCTTTTAGAGATATTTGACATTGAACATTATTATTATTATTACCAACTAATGCGACTATCGACCGCTAACTCATAGGTATTGTGGGCATTTATTAAACATTATTATTATTATTATTATTATTATTACCAAATAATGCGACTATCGACCGCTAACTCATATATATTGTGAGAATTTATTGACCTGGCGTGGCGAAATTAACATCTGACTTATGCAAATAATGGTTATCACAAAATACGACCAAACCAGGGAGGTTATTATACATTTTTAATCCCGTAATCGTTTGGTAACTGTTCGGTTACCGTTGGGAATTTCTTACACAGTAATGCGCTGGACCGTGATACTCCGCCCCGCATGATCAATAAATTATCACAACATGCTTGATATTTTAAATTTAAAAAAATGTAGCCTTGAATCTTCTTCAATTTGGTATCTAATCTATTTCAATGCATTTAATACTTGAACCTTCTTTGTGTTTTTTTTTTAATTTTGATACTTTTATTCATTTTGTCCTCAATTAAAAAAGAGATTTTAAAGGGGCCTTTTCACAGATTTTGGCATTTTTTTAACTTATTCATTAAATGCTTTATATTGATAAATGTAAACATTGGATCGTAAAAGCTCCAGTAAAAAATCAAGAAAAAAATTAAAAAAAGGAAAAGAACATTGCCCGGAGCAGGTTTCGAACCAGTGACCCCTGGAGTCCTGCCAGAGTCCTGAAGTAAAAACGCTTTAGCCTACTGAGCTATTCCGCCGAGTACACATTCGTGACGTATTTTATACCTTATATAAGCAATCTTCGTAGTTTCACAAAATTTAACGACAAAAACAGAACTCTCCAAATTATTCAATCGTTTCGCGTTGCAACGCTTTATAATTTTTAGGTTTTAAAATCGTCAAAAGATGCAAATAATGGCTATATTAGAGCATGGTTAATGTTCAGTATTAACTGTTTCCTCACAAATATCATAACTAAAACGAAAACTTACGAATCTGAATCAACTTTTTTCAATTTTGTCAATTTACCAAAGCGTGAAAAGATCCCTTTAAACATTGTTTATGAATAAATCTGAAGGAAAAGCGGCTCAAGAGACGAGTGTTTTGATTGGCTGTTCAGAAAATTTGTACGTCGAAGTACAAACATGTACGTCGAAGTACAAATTGTACTTCGACGTAAAAATATATACTTTGAAGTGTATTTAATATTTGTACTTCAAAGCACAATTTGTGTACTTCGACGTACATATTGTACGTCGAAGTACATTTATCTTTTTACCTAGAAAGTCTTATTGACTTTCTACCCAAATGGTACGCCATAATTATGGCTGACAGAAACGATTTCCAGACATGTTGACCGCCAATGTCACACAATAATAAATACACGATTTCCGTTTTATCATGACACTATTATATGTCGGTACTTTTTTCCTCACAATGCATTTCTGTCCCTAAAATTAGTGTTATTTAATATCTTGAGAGAAATACTGAGTTATCGACATCAGGTGTTTATCGATAGTCCATGCCGTCTTCCCCTGACGATTTACTGAACGTGAACTGACACTGAAATTATGTGAGATGGAATTTAATGCGTAATTATAACAGGGTCAAAATGTGTACCTATGTGCCATATGAACAGTCCATATTAAACTCCTATACGATGTACAAAGACGCAGTAATGTGGCCAATGTCCTGTGGCATTTCTGTCAAATCAGCCAATGAAAAATTGGAAAGTATTCATTCGGGTCTAGTGGCGGGAAATTTCCCCAACAATTCTATAAGCTGTTGAGAAAGGCCATTTAAGGTTAAAAGCTGGATTAAACAGCTACGCCAAAACATGTTTGCGATAAAAAAAAATGATTGATAGACCTACGTACACTATATGTTTGCTAACAAACCCCTTTTTAGTTACAGGTTTCAAAAAGTGTTTATACAATGTATACCAAAAGCCGCAGATCGATCTTATTAAATCTGTTGGTGATAACAAAAACCTACATTTTACGTAAAGTTAATCCAAATAACAAGTATGGGACTCGGTTAATTAACTGCCATTTTACATGTTTAATACTTTTATAAACTAGCTAATTTTTGGTTCAAAATGTTTATTCTTCATCGTGAATTGTATCACTTATATATGATCGGTAAATGGCAAATTTCATGTTTTTAAAAAATAATTGTGCATTTTTAATTACATTTACTCTTGTTTATGCAATTGTTAACTTTACGCTTGGTTATCAAAAACTTATTATTTATACATAGAAGAAAATAAAAAAAAAATTAGCGCAAACGACGAGACGCAAAGCTACACTGTTTGCAAGTCGGATGATAAATAAACGACGTGAGAGACTTTATTTAAGTTTAATAGCAATCCATCAACATAATTTCGTGGTTGCCATTTGTACAGATGTAACTTTCACGTTTCAAACAGCATTGACAAAACGGTGACATTAATGAGAGATAAAATGCACTGGACCGTGTTTGTGTTTTTCCCCGAAATATGTTTTAATTAGATTTTTCTGTGCTCCAGTGTTCTATTAATGTTGGTTTTAATTTAAGGCAAGTATTAAATGCATTTGTCATATACTAGTATTCGAAATAGTTATCACTCACGTGTACATGTGAATGTATGCAAATTGGATACACGAATTGTGAGAAATTCGTAAACTTGGATATTTGCATGTGGTATTCACGAATATTGCGGATTTATTTCATGAGCTAGTTTATGAATATTTGGTTGAAAACAATATTAAGAGCGTCATATATTGGTGCGTATATGGATCTTTAATAAACAAATCAGTATTTAAACGGGAATTAACAGATGTAAGATAATCGCATATTGAGAACTTCGTCACGTGTTTTTATGGATAACGGATATAGTGACGTTGAGACTTTCGTGAAAGTAGAGTGTGGATAATGAAAAACACGATGTTGAAACTTTCGTTAACGTCGGTAAATCTTTAATGGATACACGGATATTGAGCCATGCTTCTGTATAGTGATACTAAATACACAAATACAAACCATTTAGTCTTACGTTTATATGAAGTTCGGAAATCACGTATAGATATCAAACATTAAAGAAACGTAAAGGGTATAACAAACTTTCACATATACATGAAGTTCGAAAAGCACGTATAGAAATATCAAACGTTTCAGAGACGCAATTGTATAATACGATTAAACATATGTGTTCCTCCTTCTAGTGTTAATTTCAAACCTTTCACAATCTTACAACCAACATGAACCACAACGAAGCTAGATCGGCAAAGTTTCGAGAGCGATGTCGTTCCGAGGACGTTTATCAACATCCGGTCGCCGATGTCTTAGCTCTAAGGACTTTGTCCTGGCCGGAAACAAACTACGTGCACAAGGATTCCGTCCGACAGGCGATCGGCCAACTAGCGCTGGAAGTGGAACGCGACATAGAACGCGATCGGAAGCCTTGGACAGGCACGCGCGGGTGGGTAGATAGGCGAGACTCTTCGGTGCAGGAACCGAGCCCTTCTTCAAATAGAGATGAGAGAGGAGGTAGTAGAAAGGGAGCGCATGGTGTTCCGGATGTACTTCAAACAGTGAGCGAAACAGATTTGCCGTCTAAACGGATGTCTGTATCGAAACATTCCAAGAACCATCATCCACATACTACGATTACAAAAAGAAACCCAGGCAATACAATTACTCAGACCTCATTCAAAAACGGTCATTCTGAAAATAGGGAGTACAATCGAGACAACAAGACGTCGATCGTAAAGCCAGATCGAAAACAGAGCCAAAAATCAAGGCAGTCGTCCCGTGTGAATGATAATGGTTTAAAACATCCGAGCGACAAAAATGTGTCAATTAAAAAGCCGTCCAAAAGTGCAGATGGAAATCAAACTTCAAAAGTTTCAAGAAGCGCAAGAATCCATCAAAAGAAGCACAGCCAAAGTATCGCCCATACCGGTATGAAAACATCGAAGTCGGCCATAGTATCCAAAGCGCCGTTCCCACCGGAGAGCGCCCCCGGATGTGACTTCCGGTTTACCGTAAGCCTGCCGTCGCCAACGTGCACAAAAAAGCGGCTGAAAATCGCCATCGGTTTAGGGGCCTCTGTACTAAGTCTGTCGCTGATCGTGGCGACCGTTGTGGCGACCCAGCTTAACAGTAGCGCTGGTAAGATTATGTTGTTTTTGTTTTAATTGTAAGTCGGGGGGACGTTTCAATCACAGCCAGCTACATCATAAAAACCTTTTTATGAAAGCTCCACCGCTACAGAATAATTAACAAACAATAATTAATGGTTCTTATTGATTTACATATATAAAAATATGTAATACTCCCCATCATTTATTCGAGTTAAAAATACGACGCTATTTAATACCTTGAAATATAGCGCTGTTTTTTGTTATAATGTTTTGTCTTTCTGTTGTTGTTTGCTGCACATGTTTATTTACTATACCCCGATTACCATAAAGCATATGTCTATTTAAATATTGTATAACTAAAGATATATTGTTCCTCTTACTGCACAAATGTGTGCCGGACATGTAAATAAAGTTGTGTTCTGTTCTGTTCTGTATATGTATTTGAGAAATATTCGTTTAAAGGCTTAAACTTGGAGTGGTATGTGGATCTTTTAATTGCTGACACAGCCTCTGACTTTATAAAAGGAGCACCAGATTTGATTATAAAACCATACTGTATTTTGCCTTGCATGTCGAATTCCAAGAATCGCAAAAAAGTGCTTTTCGAGGCGTTTTCAAAGTTGATCGATGTAAACAAATTAACTGATAACGAGTTCATGGTACATCAGTGTTACGTGTTGTAACTAACGCTTGACTATCAATCTTTGATTTAAAAATTATCTCGTAAGTAACAGTTGTAATAACTAAAATTCTTGTGTGCATATATATGTATCGCTTATTTGCGGTAACGCGGTGTTTCGGCTTCGACTGTTCTTGTAACAGATTCGGATGGTATTTTGAGTGTCCTATGGCAGACATCGTCGTGGATGAGTTGGATGCAATTTTAAAAGCGCTTTTTTACACACACGAAAACACCATTCCGACTTCGTGTCATTGATATAACATGGTATCAAATGATTTTAGAAACAGCGACATTGTATTGTACATCAATTAAAAAGTATTCACCGTTACACGATACACAACTCGCTTGACCCAATTGACAATGATCATGCAGTCTTTATGAATGAAATCTACAGTTGTAAAGACACACCTCCGCATTGGACCAATGAAATCACTCGTTTGTTTAAAATGTCAGTTAGTTGAAATGTATGTAAACAAAGGTTTCAAACGGCGCTTGACAGTTAGTCTTGATGCATAATGTAACGACAAGAACGTTAATAATGTTTTTTCATACGTTTTATTGAATTATGGTATCGAGGTACATGAACTTTGTAGGGAAGATGCCCTTACTCCGTGAAGATTAGAGTCTTAAGGACTGCATGATCATTGTCAACTGGGTCAAGCGAGTTGTGTATCGTGTTATTTCTTAAAAATTGACCCAGCATTTGTAAAAATATTGCTAGACATATACATTTCCAGAAAGGAAATGCATTTCTGCGTTGAATAAGACCGAGATCGTGAAAATCGCTGCACAATTGATGAAGATATGGCTGTTCAAAGCGATGCACCCCGTTTTGGGGTGATTTTGAGTTGCATACCTTGTTATATATATATTTGATAGTGAATTTTTTTTTTCAGAAAAGTTAATTTTTCGTTATAATATGATTATTTATCATTCAAAATGATGTTTTCACTAATTAATATCATAGCAACACGCTAACCACCTGTGCTATATAGTGCTCTTCAGATGAACGAAATACAATTACTTTGACGTAACACGCCTATGAAAGAACAATCACGTCTGGTTGTCTCATTAGTGAGAGCATTGACCTCTTATAACATCTATTTTGCTATATATCATATGAATTAGTAACAGGGCGGATGACAATCTCACTGATAATTGTGAGTCTATATGCTCATATAAACAACCATTTCGTCCATCATTACCCCGATTTAGCAATTTCAAATGTCTCAATTTGTCTTTATTTGAAAAATGTGAATTTCAACCTAATTTATAATCATTATAGAGTGAAAAAAGCAGTTGTCAGAATAATTGAGATGAATGAATTAGGTGTTATGTTAACTAATTATAAGACAAAGTAGGGTGCGTTAATGAACATATAGTGCTTTATTTTCTGTATTGCGTATCAAATAAGCGAGGTTGCAATGTCAGTAAGAATTACATATTACAAATGACAGGTTGAGATAGATGAATAAGGTATTATCCTATTGAATAATAAATATTGTGCGTTTATTGACATCGCAACATTTCTTTATTTTATATTAAATTAGCAAGACTGCAACTTCAATAAGAATTACAGATAACAGCTGACAAATCGACATCAGAAATGGCAAGAAGAAAGAATCGCACAAACAATGTACAGTCCGATATCTCAACTATAAGCAGATGCCATATATTGAAACACTTAACCTTTATATTAACATCGGTTCAATGTTCGTTCATTATTTGAAAGGACGTTTTCATATATTGAAAAATACACAGAAAACAAATCCAAAGAAGCCTCATTCTAAAAAGAAAGTTAGCCTCTACATTATATTAAAACATGCGTTTTACACCCATAACTAAGAAAGATTATTGGGAAAAGTGTTTAACAATTAATTATCTAACCCTTATTAAAGAAATAAAATTATATTTATATTAAATATTTGAAACGCTTTTGATTTCATTAAAAAACGTTTTTACTAGCATACATTTAGACTGATGACATTTTTTAAGTCTACGAAACACTGTGCACATATCCTTGTAATAGTAATAAATACATACTACCATCTTTGTGGGTGGGGGTTGCAACTGCACCTTGACCATATTTTGTTCTGTATGTAAACATATTTTCCGCTGTGCCAATACAACTTGATACTTAAAATTGATGCTCGCTCTCAAAAAAACGGGGTTCAAAGAGTCGTCCCTTACTAGCACGTGCAGTCCGCAAAGGCTTATCAGGGACAATACTTTTCACCTGAACTGGATTTTCGTTTAAAAGAAACTTCCTTTAAAAGACAAACTCCATAAAAGCGGAACGTGTCGTCTCCGATTAGCCTCTGTGGACTGCAGAGACTAATCTGAACGACACTTCACGTACATGCATCGAAACCCGTTTTCTCAGAGCGAGGCTTAATTATAATTCGTTATTTTTCTCAGCTTCTTATGAGGACGGCTACGGCAACGCAACGAGTATGGCCTACACTCCGAAGACAACGCCGTCAACACCACCGAATTCGAGTACTTCCGACAATATTACAAAAATGTCCGTCCAGAATATACGGCAATCAATATTACCATCGTCGTCGTCGACATTATCAGAAGCAGCAGCAGTGTTAGCATCTTTATCGACGTCTTCATTATCATCATTCGAATCATCTTCCGTATCCTACTATTCATCATTATCATCGTCATATTCATCCCAGCCATTACGAGCATCAGTTGTATCATCATTGTCATCATTTTCAACAGCAAAATCAGCAGCAGTAACTGCAGAAGCAGTATCATCATTAAGCTCATCGTTATTCATACTATCATCGGATTCAATATCGTCTTCAACAGTATCATACTCAGCAACATCAAAAATATCATCTTCACCGTCGTCATCGCTCACATCGGTATCATCGTCATTGATATTATCGTCGTCAGTACCGCCGTCTTTATCATCGTCAATACCGTCGTATTTATCATCGTCAGTACCGTCATCTTTATCATCGTCAGTACCGTCGTCTTTATCATCGTCAGTACCGTCGTCTTTATCATCATCACCATCGCCACAATCGCCATTTAAAAAATCATCCCTATTAGCAATACTTAAAAAATCTTTTTCATCATCAGAAGCAACAACACCATCACCCACATTAACCTCATTACTATCATCATCATCATTACCACCACGAGCAAAACAAACTGTACCAACGACGTGGGTAGGAAAAGAATCAGCGATAGTTTCAAACTCGTTATTATCAGAACCGTTATCAAAGTCGGAAATAGAACTACATATAATACAATCTTCGTCTAAAACATCGTCGACAAATTCTTCATCCTCAGCACCAGTTTTGTCATCATTATCAACCTCTACTTCTCCGTCATCGTCGCCTTTATTAGAGAAATTTCCGAATTTCCAAGAAACCAAAAGTCTCACGAATGCATCCGTTTCATCGCTTTTAACGTCTGAAAGTAAAGCCAAGTCGAAAAAGAAATCTGTGCCACACCCACATAAAAAATTTCACGATTCAACTGATTCTGACGAGTTCGGGATAATGATTCCCGTCACTGATCAGCAACTAAATACTATTTTGATATCAGCGCCCCAGAAGACAATCAAACTAACGAAGGGAAGAATTATGACACCTCCATCCCTAAACGATCCAGGTAGGTAACTGTGCCTCGTTTTGGGAAAACTGGGCTAAATGCATGTGCAATTTGCACAGGCTTATCAGGTACGACACTTTCCAAATTCACTGGGTTTTTTTTTTTAGAAGAGACTTCCTTCAAACGAAAAATTATATAATAGCAGAGAGTGCCGTCCCTGCAGTTTTCCCAGAACGAGGCTCATTGGTTGATATTTATGTGTGAGCACGGATGGACGAGTGGTCTAAGCGATAGACTTTTACTCCAGAGGTCAGTGGTTCGAACCCAGTTGAGGTTTACATTTTGTCTTTCTTAAATTTTATTCTTGTTTTTTACTGGAGCTTTTAAGATCCAGTGTTTACATTTATCAATATAAAGCATTTAATGACAAATTTCAATACATACCAAAATCTGTGAAAAGGCCCCTTTAATTGTTAATTTGCATCGGATCTGACACACTTAATATGTACATGCAGTTTCCGCCTGACGGAGAAATAAATTTCGCAATACTTGTCCATTGTAGTTATTTGGCGTTCTGTATTACCGTTACTGTATGCTTCCGTGGATTATAATTGATACCAGGCGTACGAATTTCAGATATACAATTGTATGCTCACAACGCGGAAGTAAATTGTACGGTCACACCTCGTGCTAGAGTAAGAACTATAATACAGAGCATAGAAATTGAACACGTCCCTTCGAAACGCAGCATTTTTCAACCAGCAAACAACCTCAATGGTCCCCACTGCTCGACCGTCCCGCTGCTTGGTAAGGATGCAGTGGATGCTTGCATATACCGGAAGTCGAGTTCGATGGAGCTCAGCGTGCGTCTACGTGACATGGACTGCCGGTACCACGGCCATTACCGGTGTCTTGTCACGACGGACGCCGGAAGTGGCTTCTACAGGCTGGCGAAATTGGATTACACAGGTAACACGTTCTATTGCCGAGGCTCAAACCGCTAAAATGGCACCTTCACATTAAACATTATTAATTGACACTTTCAAAAGTTATAGAAAATTAAACAATTTTACGTATATGTTAAGAAATGCGTCTTAGATTCGATGGGTTTTTGCCCGCCAAACGCGGAGGGATAAAGAATTAGCGTTGTCTTTCCGTTGAAACTTCATATGTGTATAGATATCAATAAGGAGAAATGCCATATACAAGAACCAAAACTTTACACTTTCTTTAAAAAGAGTTAGTGCCCTTTGTTTGTTGTTACATGTAGCATGGTGTTACTTTTCAGGGCTCTATCTCAGATACGCTACAGCATTTCAACATTAAACTTCATGGGTGTGTAGAAATCAATGGAAAAAAGTACCATGCAGAAAAACCATAACAATTCAATTTTTTGAAGAGATATTGCCCGTTTTTGTTTTTGTATGATGTTACTTTTCGAGGCTATATCTCAGATAGGCTACAAGATTTCAACATGAAACTTCATTGGTGTGTAGATATCAATGAGAAGAATTACCCTACACTTAACTATTTTTATGATTATACCGTATTTCAATGCATTTGCATCCATTCATAAACACAATTTATTTGGCGGAGGATATCAATTCAACGAATGTGCTTGTTTACCTTTAATTAACCCATCTATGCCTAGTGGACTCTCCCATCTTTCTAAATTGGATCAATTTATTTCCAAAATTAGGGATGTCTAGTATATTAATTTCTATATTTAGAATAATACTTACTGAATTTCCTTTAAGCAAAAAGCGCAGACCCAGATGAGACGCCGCATCATGCGGCGTCTCATCTGGGTCTACGCTGTTTGCAATGTCCTTTTTTCAGGACGCTAGGCATGAATGGGTTAATGAATCGGACACAAATTCAGTAATCCTTCTGTATTTTGATCCCAAAAATCCGAGTATGGTACCCTTGTACACATTGGGCACCTTTCAGTACGAAGTCATAATGTGGACAGTGAACTCAGGTATGTAGTTACCCTGACACATTCACATTCAGATGGAGTTAAACTGTATTGGGGACGCGTTCTGGGAAAATATGGCTTAATGCATGCGCGTGAAGTGTCGTCCCATATTAGACTATGCAGTCCGCCTAGGCTCTACAGGGATGATACTTTCCGTTTTTAACGAATTTTTCGTTTTAAGAAAGTATTTTTTCATCGAAAAAAAAAGCAGTTAAGGCGAAAAATGTCGACTCGACTGGTGCTGACTTCACAGAATAATCTGGGACGACCCCTTCCTCAAATACATTAAGCCCCGTTTTCCTAGTGCCCGGCGCATTTATACGGTAATTGTTCGATCCCGAACATTCATAAGTTGAATTGTAGACTTTGTCTTATGAACTTAACCAATGGAAAAAAAAACGCTATATGTATTCTCAGTTGACAATGTATTAAGTCGAGACAAAGTTTTAGCCAACGAGCGTTCGTAGTCGCGTAGCAATGCAATTTAATTCATATAGTATTTAATTGTTTAAATGATTCTTTTCGCTTCAGAACTATCCCCTAAATAATGTGAGTTTGGTTGGTGATCACCATACCGGATAGGTGGGGTTTCATCCGGGTACTCCGGCTGCATCCCCCCCCCCCCACACACACACACAATAAAAGACCTAAAATTTGCAACCATAATTGAAATCTCGTCTTAACTTTCGTAAGCCTAGTAGTAGTAAGTTAATTAGGCAGGATTGATTATGACACACTCCGGGTCCTCACATAATGCATCCTCAGGCGTGAAAGGACCTCATAAACCTTAAAATACACACACAAACTTCGCTTCAGAACCCCCCACTACGCCACGCCTCAAGATACCCGCGGATCTAGTGGAGCGTTGGAAGGCGTCGACGCCAGTGAGTTGCCATGGAAACGTAGGATTTCCAGAAAGAACGCTTCAATTACACGTCAAGCCAAAAGGTACTTATTTTGTTTTTATGTGTATGCTCAATAATGAGGCGTTAAAGTTACTAATGTTTGGTAGTTAACTGGTCTATCATACGCTCTTGGTTAAAAAAGTTTGTCCGCCTTGCTTTTAGAAGGTTATGTTTCAATTCCCTGTCTCGGGGCGTTTTAAAGATCTTTTATTAGACACCAAGTGCTGGTTTACAAAAACATGGACTCGATAATGTCTCAATAAGCCTTATGCTTTCGGTGCAATCGAATTACAATGAATAGGTTTGAACTAAGTTTTGAGGTTATATACCTGTAAATATTAGACAAAATGGTACTTTTAAGGTCGAACATACATTTTTATGTAGATTTTTAAAATGGATATTTTGAAGTCGACCTTGTCATTTAAGTTGGTGTAACTGTATTAACGGTCGATTATTTCTTGTAAGTTTGCATTAATCTAAGGTGGATGTTGCTTTTTGGAGTCGAACTTACCTATTGATTTCGAACTTGATTTGCGAGGTCTATCATACATGTGTATCTTTCTGGTAAATTTATAAATATTAATAAAATGTTGCACGTTTTATAAATTTGAAAAAAAATCGATTGCGATGGGTTATATGCCATGAAATATAATTACTATCCAATTTACATCTGACACGTTTAATTGGCTTTCCGGTTGGCGCAGAAGTTCGTACACGCGCTTCTAACCTTGGCGACCCGGGTTCAATGCACGTGTCCAGCAGCATGTGGGTTTGGTTGGTGGCCATCATATTGGACAGGTGGGGTCTCCTCGGAGTATAACGCCTCCCCCCCCCCACCCACCCACCACACATAATGCACAACCATACCTTAATTGGAAATCTTTCAGTAACAAATAAATAGCTGGAGTTAGCAGCTATAAGTGACATTAGGCCCAACTATCGAAAGTCTAGTATGCAAAGTAGGTAGGAGTGCTGAAGCCACTCCGAGTCTTCACATAATGCAGCCTTACTCGGAGGGACGTCATAAACTTCGAAATACAAACACACTTACACGTCTCATTGTGTTTTCATAGGGAGAACGACGTTTGTGAAAATAGAAGGACTAACAACCAGTGCAGGACACTGTGGTCAGAATACGACCGCGTCACTCATCTACACGCCGACAAGAGGCGCCAACGGCTCTACAGTGAAGTGTGTCGTCGTTGGCAAAGGCGACGGGTTGATTCTTCAAGAGTCCCCGGAGATAAAGCTGACCATTCTTCCAAGTAAAACTTTTAATTAAAATCGCATCAAATGGGCCTCGTTTTGGGAAAACAGGGCTTAATTAAGTGTCGTCTCAGGGACTGTACATGCTTATCAGGGAAGACACTGTCCGCTTAAACTGGGTTTTCGTTAGGAAGAGACTTCATTAAAACCTAAAATTCGATCTTTAAAATCGGAAATTGTCGTCACAGATTAGCCTGTGCCGGCTGCACAGACTTATTGGGACGACGTTTTACGCACACCAAATAGCATAGTTTTTACAGACTGAGGCTGAAATGAAGCAGTGTTATGTTATACCGTGCTTATTCGTTTCGGAATGTTTGTTTGTAATATGGAATCATGGTCCATTCAGTTATTTATTCAACCGTTCATGATTATTGAACAAATCATATCTAATAAAATAACGGTAGATGCAAATCATAAAAGATCACGAGATAAAGATGACCTCTATATACGCGGAATGTTCTATTCAAACTCATTATTAAGAGTATTTGTTTTTGTTATGTTTATTTTTCGAATAAAAAAAACTAGATGGTAAAGGAATTATTCGTGTTTCAGACGACCTGTGCAAAAACGTGACCAATGGAAGGCGTATATCACATCCGGTCACCTGCACCAAGCATATCCGGTGCGTTCAGGGCATTTATCAGATTGGTCAGTGCCCGGATGACATGTGTTTCGACGAAACAAACGACGTCTGCGGCAAGAAAAGTTCGTTCATTTTTATTCGATAGAATCAGAAAAGCCAGCGTTCCATAATTCAAAGTGACTAATGGATTCAAAAATACCTTTACATTGTATAACTGTGGTTTAAATAGTCTTATCCAAACGCAACTCGTACTTTTTCTCACAGATGAAAAAAAAGAACAATATAATCAGGGTGCAAAATCCACGTGGTTTTCAGGGATTTACACTCACGCGCTGGACATAATGTAAACAGGCCGTTAAGAACTTTATTTTTAACATATCTCAAGTTATTGAAATACATTTGAAAAACTCTTTAGTGCATAAAAGACGGGTTTTCTTGCAATTTGTGCAGATATCTTAAGGTATAAGAATAAATCCTTGAATACGCCTGAAATCGGTGACAAAATTTCACGTTGCGTGGTGAAGCATAGTCGTGCAGTATACATGGAATTTTTTAACAAGAACACAGGCTTATTAAATAAAGTAATTCTGATGTATTTTACATTGCCATAAGCAGCATAAAATCTGTCTTTTATGCATTCGTTGAAATTCTTAAGAAAAATTGTTTTTGAAAAATAATTATTTGGAAAAAAGCAGCACTTATCGGCGTGTTTACATCCATTAACGTTTAATTGGGATCCCAACAAAGTCACGTGATCCTGCACCCTGTAAATGAGGGAACGAAATACTACACATGTCGTAGAGTTGTACTGACTACATACAGCGTCTTTTATAAATTATCATTTGAAATTGATAATGAGAACATTGTAAATCAGTGAGCGAAATATCACACATTACGTAGACTTATATAGACAATACAGCTTCATTTATTAATCATCATTTGCCATAAATACAATTTAGCCGTGCTCTGTGAAAAGGGGGTTTCCGCCCCTTCCGACACTTTCCGGCTAAACTAGATTTTTGCTAAGAAGATACTTTCTTTAAACGAAAAATACATTAAAAGCGGAAAGTCTCGTCCCTGATTAGCCAGTGCGAACTGCACAATAATAATATTTAAAAAAAATGGAACTTTGTTACAACACGTGGATCACTTTTATAAAGTATAAGATGACTGTCACTGTATTACAGTCCGTATGGCCGACTGGTTATTCCAATGGACACTTTTTCGAGCCCCGATAGGGACAGCATTTGTCTTTCTAAAATTCTGTTCTTTATTATAAGGGAGCTTTACTGTTTCGGTGTTAAATCTATTAATTGAAGGCATTTTCTGACACACATAAATGTTCCAATATGTAAACAAATCTCTTTAAATATACTAGTTGTTTTAAAGAGTGTAAGATAGTTGTTATTTGATGTCATGCGGTTTCGAATTAATATGGGCCATGCTCTGTGAAAAAGTGCTTTAATGCACGTAGTGCTTAAAGTGTCGTCCCAGATTTTAAGTCCGCAATTGGATTTTTTTTAAGAAGAGACTTTCTTGAAACGAAAAATATCATAAAAGCGGAAAGTGTCGTCCCTGATTAGCCTTTGCGGACTGCACAGGCTAATCTGGGACGACACTTTACGCACATTCATTAAACTCCTTTTTTCACAAAGCACGGTCCATATATTTCATTCCCACAATTAGGTCTTGGTATGTCGAACGTAGTGGCGAATCTCAACGAAGGAGTGACTTCACTTAAATGCCGTTTGAACCATGTGGGTGATTGGCAGACGATAACGATTTCAAAACGCGCAAACGACGATCGTGTCGCGTTTGATGTCATAACGGCAACGAATGGCAAACCTGATGTCACAGTGCACAACTCAGCCTTGAAGGGGCGCGTGTTTGCTCACGTGGACGCAAGTAGGCGGTACGAGGTGGAAGTGAGTCTGTGGATTTATGTGTTGGCCTGCGGGGACGAAGGCACGTATAAGTGCAGCGCCAATCGGGAACTGAACATAACGCCTGCCGTCGGAAATATTCAACTGCAAGGTAGGGATTAGTTTCATGCAACCATTTACATTCTTTCAATGCATTAAATTCTGAAAAAGTTTGCTTTCAATTGCACGCATAACAGCATAGTATGTTATAATCACTTTTCAGTGTTTTAATCGCAAAACAAAGGAATATAACTGTTGAATCTCTAAGTGAGTCAGGCATTTGTTGAACTCGATTAGCTTGTGTTCATTAAAATTTTCACACCTGCAATGTGTTCCAGTGAAACCGGATGTCCCCGCACTTTCGGTTCCTAGCGTAATTCTGGAGGGCGCTCCGCTGAGCAACCCCTTTCAGTGCGAGGCAAACGTCGGCTACCCACCGGGCGATCTCGTGCTCCTCGTAAAGACACCGGAACATCCGGTGTTCCGGGAAGTAGTGGAAAACGTGACGTCACACACGGAGCAAAGCAACTGCTCAATCCGCATGCTGAAGTCATACACGTTTCTGCCGAACCTCGCTCACAATGGCGTCACGATCCAGTGCGCGGTCACCAACAATATGACCATGCGTACTGAATACTCTCTTGTTGACATGGCAACCGTCCACGTTGTTCCCGGTACGTTTATCCCGTCGAGGACTACGCTATACTTATAACTCATTAAAAACTAACCTTTTTGAACTCAACCAACATATCATTAAGACAAACATTTTGACAAAGTTAAACGAAGATTGGGCATGAAATGTGACTTAAGCAGTGTTTACATGGTTTTTCTTTTTTTTGACCTAGTGACCTAGTTTTTGACCCAGCATAACCCAGTGTCGAATTCGATCGAGGTATCATTGAGAAAAATCTTCTGAAGTTTCATGAAGATAGGACAAGAAATATGGCCTCTAGCGTGTTTACAAGGTTTCTCTATAGCCAAATAAGGAAAACTGCCCCGCCCACTGGCGGCCATGTTTTTCAACGGACTGGAACCACTTTCAAACTCAACCAACATATCATTAAGACAAACATTTTGACAAATTTACATGAAGATTTTGCATGAAATGTGACTTCTACAGTGTTTACAAGGTTTTAATTGTTTTGACCTTGTGACCTAGTTTTTGACCCAGCATGACCCAGTTTTGAACTCGATTGAGGTACCATTGGGACAAATTTTCTGACCAAGTTTCATAAAGATAGACAAGAAATGTGGCCTCTAGAGTGTTTCAATGTTTCTCTATAGCCAAATAAGGAAAACTGCCCCGCCCACTGGCTGCCATGTTTTTCAACGGACTGGAACCACTTTTTAACTCAACCAACATATCATTAAGACAAACATTTTGACAAAGTTACATGAAGATTGGGCATGAAATGTGACTTCTACAGTATTTACAAGGTTTTTCTTTTTTTGACCTATTGACCTAGTTTTTGACCCACATGATCCAGTTTCAAACTCGATCGAGGTATCATTGGGACAAATCTTCTGACCAAGTTTCATGAAGATCGGACAAGAAATGTGGCCTCTAGAGTGTTTACTTTACTAGGTTTCTCTATAGCCAAATAAGGAAAACTGCCCCGCCCACTGGCGGCCATGTTTTTTAATGGACCGGAACCACTTTTGAACTCAACCAACATATCATTAAGACAAACACTTTGACAAAGTTACATGAAGATTGGGCATGAAATGTTACTTCTACAGTGTTTACAAGGTGTTTCTTTTTTGGACCTAGTGACATAGTTTTTGCCCAGCATGACCCAGTTTCGAACTCGATCGAGATATTATTGGAACAAATCTTCTGACCAAGTTTCATGAAGATCAGACAAGAAATGTGGCCTCTAGAGTGTTTACAAACCAAATGTGGACGACGGACGGACGGACGGACGGACATACGACGGACAAAGACCGATCACAAAAGCTCACCTGAGCAATCAGGTGAGCTAAAAACTTATATGATCTTCTTGTTTATAAAATGTCTTTTTTTCCATAAAATACAACTAACAAACATCTCAATTGTCCCTAACGACCTCTTCATAAATAGATATATCATTATATCATTTGAAAGGAGTATGATATCAATCGTTAAATATGTATCAGTGTTTAGCGTTTAAAAAATAGTAAATGATTTGTATTTTAAATTGTTAAACAACTTTAAAATAATGAATTTGTTTGGTCTTAGTATTAAAATTCCGCGTGAATGTTCAGGAACTTTTTAAGTAGATCTATATAGTGCTTGAAAATTGCTTAAATTGGTACCAGCACCATTAGTACACCGACTTTCTATAATATGTGTGAATGAAGCCTCTTACTTAACTCCTCCTAGATATAGGATTAATTCACATTCATCGAAAATAAAAATATCAGTACGATTAGGAAAATAACAAAAAAAATGAATAAACCTGCGCCTTTGCATAAAATTGGTTAAACAATTAGACACGTAATACTTGCAGTGATTGCATCATAGAATAATTTAAATATTACTTATATTTGTGAAAGCGTCTATTTGACACGCTCACATAATTTATTGACCGGAAAATTCCGAATCCATTGCAGGCAACTTCTGCGCAGTGCACGGCACGCGGACGCCGCACGTGCACCCGTACGACTGTCACCAGTATGTGCAGTGCACGCGCACGCAGACGTACGTACAGCGGTGTGGTAGCAAGCACTGTTTCAACCCGGAGACGCTCAGGTGCGATGGTCCCGTGGAGGAGGCAAACAAAGGTGGGTGAAACAATGATTAATTGACCCTACCAATTTGCAGTTTAGATATGAACCCCTCTCTGGAAAAACAGGGTTTAATGCATGTCGGTTAAGTGTCGTCCAAGATTAGTCTGTGCAAGCCGCTGTTTGTTTGTTTTCACTATGAGGAGACTTTCTTTAAACAAAAATAAAAGTGAAAAATGTCTTCTCCTTATCTGTGCCGACACTTTATACACATGCATGACATCCCATTTTCTATAAATACTTGAACACATTACCTTAAACTAACATAAAGGCGGATTAAAATATGTTCTTGGAACTATTAAAGAGGCCTTTTCACAGTTTTTGGCATGTTTTGAAATAAGTCATTAAATGCTTTATATTGATAAATGTAAACATTGGGTCTTAAAAGCTCCAGTAAAAAATCAAGAATAAAACTTCAAATAGGAAACAAAATTAGCCGCAAATGGACTTGAACCAGTAACCCCGGAGTCCAGGTGTAACCTGGGGTATGAACGTATTAGCCCGCTCGGCTATTCTGCCAAGCATACTTAAGTGAAGTATTTTATGCATTATATGAGCCAATCTTCGTAGTTTCACAAAATGTAACGACAACAACAGAACTCTCCAAATTATTCAATCGTTTCGAGTTGCAACGCTTTGTAATTTTTAGGTTTTTAAATAGTCAAAAGATGCATATATTAGCTATATTAGACCATGGTAAATGTTCAGTAATACTGTTTCCTCACAAATATCAAAACTAAAACGAAAATTTGCGAATCTGAAACAACTTTTCTCAATTTTGTCAATTTACCAAACCGTGAAAAGATCCCTTTCAATTATTATTAATTTTAGCCATTGTAAACCAGATAATGACCTTATATTAATTTGTTACGAATTTTAAGTTGATGTACTATTTTTCTGCATAAAAATGATACAACGTAATGACCATACTTGTATAAAACTATAACTTCATGGTTAAGAATAACGACCATTTGAGTATTAAGTGACTTATCTCATCCTAGCTGTGGGAGTTTGCATTTTTAAAATATAAAGGGAGGAGGGAGTCACGTTCGGGGCTTTGCCAACCGTCGAGCAAAAGCTATTTTCATTGAAAACATGTTTGAAATGTGGTCTTTCTTAGTTTTTATTAAATGAGTCCGTTCATTCAGTTGAAAATAAAATATAACAATAACGCTTTACATTTATATTACATTCTTTTCTGGAGTTAGCTCCCTTATTGAGCCTCTCTGTGAAAACGGGGCTTTATGCATGTGCGCAAACTGTTGTCTCAGATTAGCCTGTACAATTCACACAGGCTAATCAGGGACGTAACTTTCCGCTTAGAAGGTATTTTTCGTTGAAAGAAAATCTCTTCTTAGTGAAAATCCAGTATAGCCTGAAATTGTCGTCCGTGATTATACTTGCGGAATGCACATTTTGAATTCGTACAGTATACCATATGCAAGAATGGTAACCTATATCTTCAATATTTCAGTGGATCCCAGCAAACCATGCCTACCGGACAAAACTGGGGTGTTCTTTCCACATCCAGTCCTGTGTAACAAGTTTATTTGGTGCGTGCGTGGAATGGAGGTGATACAGCATTGCCCGATGGGTACGCTATATCTCGATAAGGGTCAGTGCACGTTCGAACCGGAACTTTCCATGTGCTACATGAAGCATGGGGACCCTGCATCGCGATAAAGGCCGATGCTCGTTCAAGCCTATAAGTGTTGTTACTACGCCAAGCCAGTATTCCCTAAGTGAAACGCGGATCTTGCATTAAGGTATCGGTAGTGTTGTCGCTACGCCAGGCCAGTTTCCACTTAGTGACATGCGGATCTTGCATTGAGGTTTCAGTATTTAAAGTGTTAGCACTACGCCAAGCCAGTATTCACTAAGTGAAACGCGGATCTTGCAATGAGGTACCGGTAAAGTGTTGTTACTACACCAGGCCAGTATTCTCTAAGTGAAATGCGGATCTTGCATTGAGGTATCGGTAAAGTGTTGTCACTACGCCAGGCCAGTATTCACTTAGTGAAATGCGAATCTTGCATTCAGGTAACGGTAAGGACGAACAGAGTCCTTCGATATATGAGTGGGCATTTGTGATTTAAAGCCACTTTCGCGTACACGGGATTATGTGCATTGAGTGTGCATCTACTCACCCAATACATGTATGTTCTCATGTATCATGCAAACTTCATTAGTATCTAGTAATTATTATAATAATTATTATCATTATTATTATCGTTATTATTATTATTAAAAACATCAACAGTAAGCAAATAGTATTTTATTCAACACCATATTTCCATATGTGATCATGATAATGGATAACACATCGTCGTCATCACATCATAAGAAATTTTCAATAAAACCAATATATGAAAACTTGAAAATATGTTTAATTATAGACAATGATTAGTGTCTTTTAATGACTAAATCAACAAAACAAACACAGTGACGTGCTGGTTTCGTTCAATTAAGAGTACATACGAAAACAAACGACACTATTTAGTGCAATGTCGACTTCAATACAGCCAAGTATTATTGATCAAGATATACATAAAAATACCAGAAAATCAATGCATTAACATTTAAAACTGTAACCTTATAACATTGAAATAATTCAGTAACTTAAAGATATACCGTATATCAAAACATCATGGTTAAAGGAACATTGTTAAAGGAACATAGTTAAATGAGCATGGTTAAAGGAACATATTTACTTCATTGCCAGGGTGCAAGATGGATGTTTATGGATGTAAACACACCGGTACGTGGTGGTTTTTTCTTTCAAATAACGTTTAAAAACATTTTTTCTGAAGAATTAAACTAGTGCATAAAAGACAGTTTTATGAGGTTTATGGCAATGTGAAAAACATAGGAATTACTTTATTTAATAAGCGTGTGTTCTTGGCCAAAAATTCTATGTATAATGAATTCCTATACACGGTAGTGCTGCATGCAACGTGAATGTTGGCACCGATTTCAGACGTACCGGTATTCAAGATCGATCAATGTATTCTTAAATCTAAAGATATCGGCAGAAACTGCAAGAAAACTGTCTTTATGCACTACAGATTTTTGCAAACATATTTCAATAACTTAAGATATTTGAAAAAAATAATTCTTAGCGGTGTGTTTTCTTTCTGTCTAGCCAGTGTTTAACTCGTTGAGCCTGCACCCTGTTGAACAAGACCAAATGACATGTCCGAGGTTCAAACACGAAATTTAAACTTTATATGCAATTCTAGCATGCATTACTCTTCGAAAGTGTGTACTGCTGTCTCCTAGTCATGAAAAATATGTTTAATAAATGTTTCAAAGCTGGTCAAAATTAAAAGATTTATGAGTTGGATCCTGTGATATTTTGCGCGTGGGAATGAATAAACACCTCTGAGCAGAAATGTTAGAAGAATGCCATTTTTACAAAGATATGCCCATCTGAAGAAGTATTTTTTAGCGAAAATTGGACAGTGTCTAAACTCATATACCCGGTACTTAACCTTTTGATTGTTATTGTGAGCTTGATTTTTCAATTTTGGACACTGTTTTTATGTGTACAAATCTGTCTCATTGAAGTTGCATCTTCTGCTAAAGATATTTAAAACAAATAATTTTGTTTAAGATTATTTAACTGGAATATCCCTCCATGCTCTAGTCATGCTTTCATATGCAATTTATATAAAATTGAGAAAAGATATCACTCCTCAAAATTAAATCTACCCGGTATTTGTTACTATTCAATATCAACATATAAAAACTGCAACATCACAGTAAAACACTGTATTAATTCGTTTTGATTTCATCAGTTGTGTATGAACACATGTAGGTACTTTACCAAAAGTACTCATACCTAACATTTCTTCAAGTAAAAACTCTCATAAATAACTACAGTTGTTACAGCAATTTTCATCTGGTGCATAAAAACGTGTGTTTAATGTTAAAACAAGTTGCTGTGTTCAATAAACGCTGGTGACCCATTTGACGTCTTGTCAGCTTTGATTCATAAGCCCATTTGGAAAAGTATAAGAATTAGGTCACAGTCAAGATCCATAGAAGGTCAAGTGATGTTAGTCGGCTGAATTTTTTATTGAAGTATCAAAGCTTTTTGGCATGTAGCATTGATGTTCAGCAGCTGGTCAATGTGGTTACTCTGAAAAAGTATCAAAGCTTTTCAGCATGCAGTATTGATGTTAGATGAAACACTTTATTCTGGGTCTTTTTCCCGAAGTAGGTCAAGGTCAAAATGAGGTCAGTGGATATGAGTAAGCTGATAGAGCTCAAATATGCCATCCATGCCAGTGTAAAAGCTTTGTATGAAAAGTCCAAAAGCAAATCAATGTAAAGGCCAAAATGAGGAGGTCAAGTAACGTGGATGTGCTGATAGTGTTAAAAGGAACCATCCATGCAAGTATCAACGCCTCTGTACGTAAGTCCAAAAGTAGGTTAATATCATATTTAACATGAGGTCAAGTGATGTGGGTGTGCTGACAGTGTTCAATGGCAGCAACCATGCAAGTATCACAGCTTTGTATGCAGAAAAATCACTGTATTGGGGTTAATCAAAGACGTGTACTTTCTACGATGGGTCCAAAAGTAAGTAAATCTCAAGGTCAAAATGATGCATGGGTCATGCAGGTGTTGATAGTGTTCAAAGACATCATCAAGCAAGTGCAAGCATCAAAGCTTTGTATAAAGCATTATCGATGTTATACAAAGAATGTTATTTGGGGTTAAATTTGAATAATCTGATGGATGGGCAAAGTGCTATATACATCCCAACAGAACATAACATGTTGAATTTCAACAAAAGCAAAACCAGTCATAAAATACGAGATACAAATCTTCAAGAAAATCATATATAGAGGTTTTTTTTATTTTTTGTGACCAAACACATAATACCATTTAGGTTAAAATGGAAAGTGTTCATTTGTAGTTCATGAGTAATTAACTTGACAAAAGTAACAGAATAGTCTTAACTTTTCTTCAAAAACACATAAACACATTATACATATACATATAAACAAGCAAATTTGTTGAATTGATATCCCCTGCCAATATGCTTCTTGACACAAAAGTGTTATATTTGAAACTCAGCTAAAAAAGCATCATTTTTTAAGATACAAAGGGCCATAACTCAGTTATTAACAGATGGTGTACAATGCCATTTGGCATGCATCAGCGCCTTATCCATATATATACTCATACCAAGTTTCAACGAAATCCACCGAAGCGCTTCAAAGATATGGCTCCGGACACAAAAGTGCCGGCCGGACGGATGGAAAGACAGAAGGACGGACAACGCCAAAAAAATATCCCTCCGCCTATGGCGGGGGATACTAAAAAGGTAAAAAAACATGCATATGCTTTATCATTATGTGAAAAGTGTGTACAATTAAGACAAAATTACATGATAACAACAAATTAAAATTATTACATTTTGAATGTTTTAAACTTGGATAATTATTATTCTATGTTTTTAAACATGGTTTCGTTAACAAAAAGTACAATAACAAAGATCTAGTATAATTTAAAAGGTCTTACAATTATGAAAATCATATTTGTGAGTAAACATCATAAATGATTATTTATTTGAGTATGCATGCATAACAAGTGTCAGCTTCATATGCATGACTTGAGTTCTATACCAACAAGAGCTGTCAGAGGACAGCGCGCTTGACTATTCGGGGGGGGGGGGGGGGGGGGGGGGGGGGGTATTAAAGGGGCAATAATTCTGTCAAAATGCTTGATACAGTTGTCTGCTCTTGTTTATAGGTTGGTGTCATGATGGTAAACAAGTATGCAAAATATGAAAGCAATATGTCAAGGGACACAGGAAATATTTGGGGTAGTACGCAAACTTCAACATAGATTTATCAATAATATGCATATTCTAAGTATAAAAGGGGCCATAATTCTGTCAAAATGCTTGATACAGTTGTCTGCTCTTGTTTGTAGGTTGGGGTCAAGATGGTAAACAAGTATGCAAAATATGAAAGCAATATGTTAAGGGACATTGAAAATAGTTGGGGTAGTACGCAAACTTAAACATTTGCTGCATATTCTAAGTGGAAAAGGGGCCATAATTATGACAAAATGCTTGATAGAGTTGTCTGCTCTTGTTTATAGGTTGGGATCATGTTGGTAAACAAGTATGCAAAATATGAAAGCAATATGTCTAGGGACAAAGAAAAATTTGGGGTAGTACGAAAACTTTAACATTTGCACGCTAGCGCTAACGCTAATGCAGACGCTAACGCAGACATTAATGCCGGGGTGAGTAGGATAGCTCCACTATATATATTTTATATATAATAGTCAAGCTAAAAAGGAACAAATAACATAGAACATAATTCGGTGCAAAGAACATATTATAACAAGATTTAAGTATGTATGTAATGTATGTAATTATTTTGCTTTAACCCTTTTCCCGCAAGGTGAAAATAACGAGTAACTCGCAGTCTGTGAAGGTTTTTTGCTGTTTGCTGCTCATCAGTATCTAAGGTTTGCAGATGAAGCCTTTACCACTAAGACATGTTTTTTGACACATTTGTAGTCCTATAGAAAGTTAAACTTAAAAAAATACCTTTATTACTGATTTCAAAATTTAAAGGATTCATTTTTAACCGTAAGATACTGATGAACAGCAAACAGCATAAAAAACTGAACAGACTGCGAGTTACTCACAGGCTGTTCTGGTTTTATGCTGTTTGCACATAACCATTTTCACTTTGCTTCTGAGAGGGAAAGGGTTTATCCAACTGCATTTTAGGGAATATCTGGTAGAAATCATCAGTGTTTGCCTAATGTTACTTGCACTCACCAAAAACACGAGTTTAATAATCCCTCTAGCAAATTTAACAAATCAGTCACTGAAAATATAACATGGTAATTTGCACTTGTATATTGTGAGTAGTTTTCACAATGTGCTTGCCCAGTATTGCCAACTTAACATAATAGTTTCCATGAAAACCAAGCATCATCAAGGCCTCGTTGTGTTTAACTATTCAAAAACTACACCACACATCTAACACAATTTGTGCTCATCAGTAAAAAGGTATAAATTGGGTCATGGGGGGCCTGACCAAGTGTTGATACCTGTCACATTTTTCACAAACAAATCTTTTCCACGTTGTAACTTGTTTATTGTTGTTTCACAGAAACAACCAGACTTTGCCTCAAGCACTTTCGATATTTGATATGAAAATACTATGGTTGTGATGTGAAGTGGAGGACGAAACTGGTTTCTATGTGTTGCTATGTTTCATACAGAAGTACTCTGATGCAGTATTCCACTTTTTTATTTGGAGTAGGACACTCATTGCAAAGTATGCTGGTTGCTATGTGTAGAGCAGCAGTATGCTGGTTGCTAGGCATGCTGGTTGCTATGTATGCTGGTTGCTATATGTAGAGAAGCAGCAGTATGCTGGTTGCTAGGTATGCTGGTTGCTACTGTATATGTAGAGAAGCAGCAGTATGCTGGTTGCTAGGTTTGCTGGTTGCTATGTGTAGAGTAGCAGCATGAAGGTTGGAAGGTACACTTGCTGATATGTAACAAGTAAAAGTATTATGGTTGCTAAGTATGCATGTTGCTATTTGTGGTGCAGCAGTGCATGGGTTTCTAGGTATGCCGATTGCTATGCCTGGAGTAGTAATTGGCTTGTATTTATGTATTCTGGTTGCTGCGTGTGGCTTAGAATTATTGGTTACTAGGTATGCTTGTTGTTGTGTGGCATAGAAGTACACTGGTTGCTACGTATATTGGTTGCTGTGTGAGGAGTTGCACCATGGTGGTTGCTAAGTTTACTGGTTGATATGTGTTGAGCAGCAGTTCAATGATTTAAAGGGAGGCTGGTTGTTTCTGAAGAATAGAAATTGGGTGGTTGATAAGTATGCTGGTTGCTAGGTTTTTCTGTTGCTATGCTTGGGAAAGCAACATGCTGATGACTAGGTATGTTGTTTGCTAAGCAAGCTGATTGCTATGTTTGGTGCAGCAGTATGCTGGTTGCCATGATGTTAGCCTTTATGCCTGTAGCGGTTTGCTGGTGGTTTCAAAATCAGGTTGCTTGTTGTTTATATGCCGGTTGCTATGTGTTCTGCATCAGTATTTAGGTTTCGATAGTGATGTCAATTTGGCCTATTGCAGCTTTGGTTGAAAGGTCTACTTGTTTCTTGGTGTACTAATTGCTATTTGTTGAGTAGCAGGATCCTGGTTGCTTATTGCACCCGTTGCTAGTTGCTTTGTGTGGTGAAGCATAATGCTGATTGCAGTGGTGATGTGATTGTTGGCCTGCTGCAGTGTTCTGGTTGCTAGGTAAAATGGTTGTAATGTAATTTGGTTGCTATGCTTGTTGGTTGCTAGGTATGCTGGTTGCTATGTGTGGTGCAGCAGTATGCTGGTTGCCGTGGTGATGTCATTGTTGGCCTGCTGAAGGGCGTTGCGCACCTGCTCCTGGTGGAAGCCCATCTCTACAAGCTGCTGGACCTGCTCCTCTGAGACCTCCACCGGCTCCTCAACCACTGGCTCTGTAACATGGTAGTAATGCAGTTACCCAATGGTATATGTAATGCATTAACACAGTGGTATATGTAATGCAGTAACACAGTGGTATAAGTAATGCAGTAACCCAGTAGTATCAAAGTTGATGAAAACACAGATAAAGATAAACATTGGTTTGAAATAATTGTATGAGAAATGAATATTCAGGAGAACATCTTTGGTTTGTGTTTACAGAACGACTGATTGGCAGACAGACATCCATTGTGATTCTAGTACATCCTCTTTACTTACTGGGGTATAAAATGAGCCTTGTTCTAAAAAAACTGGTCTTAATTTAAATGAGTATAATGTCATTCCATATTAGCCTGTGCAGTCTGCACAGGCCAATCAGATACAACACTTCCCGCTTAAACTGGATTTTGTGTTTAGAAGGGACTTCTTTTACACGAAGAGTTCAATTAAAGCGGAAAGTGTTGTCCCTGATAAGCTTATAGGGGTTGACATTTTACACACATGAATTAAGGCCAGTTTTTCCAGATTGACTCTCAAATAATATAAAAGTTTTTCTTTATTTCTGACTTACCATGAAACCTATTTCTCAACCCGTCAGCCATGTTGTTGTTACCCATTCCAAATATGCCTGGACCATTGACTAGGTTCTAAAAACAAATACAGATAGTAAACTGACAAAGGTTTTAATTTGTGGTACTTTCGCACACTTTGATGTTATTTATTTCACAAACAAAAATGATCATGAAGGGGTTATACACATGTACAAGTTGAATAAAGAAATAATATGTGAAAATCAAAATTAGGAAAAAATGTAGGATTCAAAAAGGTAATGTGGCTGAGGACAATAAGCATGGTGACATGACCGTCATTTTCTAATACTAGTAATATGCTACATGCAAATCCAGAGTTTCTTAAATCAAATGCTGATGATAAAGGTTTTTAAATGCGTTTTTAATTGACATTAAACATTTGAACAAATATACATAAATGATTTTCAAAATATTTAACATTGAACAGCCAAGAGGGTAAGAAAGATGAACTAACTAGCAGTGTGTAAAATAAACCCACCACAACAAATGTTTTGACCCAGAGAAATCGAAAGAGCCATCTTCTGTGAAAGGGGGTTTAATGCATGCGCATAAAGTGTTGTCCCAAATTAGCCGGAGCAGTCCGCACAGGCTAATCTGGGACGACAATTTCCGCTTTTATATTTATCGTTTAAAGAAAGTCTCTTCTTAGTAAAAATCCAGTTTAAGCGGAAAGTGTCATCCCTGATGAGCCTGTGCAGACTGCACAGGCTAATCTGGGAGGACACTTTATGAATATGTATTAAACCCCCTTTTCACAGAGCATGGCTCAAATGTATTTTCAACAGTGGACAAAAAGACAAAGGGCCATAATTCAGCCAAAACTGGACACAGTCTAAATCCCTGTCTTTTAATACCAACATCTACAAATTAAAGTCATTCAACTGTGAACGTTTGAGTGAGCTTCAACTAGTTGTTTAAGAGGAGTTAAAAAAAACAAGTATTTAAAGGGGGGTCAAACACAACATTAAGGGACTATAGTGGTAAAACAGACAAAGGTAAATAATATACCTAAAATTGTCTCAGCTAAAATTCCTTTCTTTATGATCACATTAAGGTTATTCAACTGTGAAATTTTGACATGTTACATGAAACGAACAATTTGACACTAAAATACAACAAAGCAAACTTTGGTTGTAATGATTAGTCTTTTATACTTTAATTATTTTTATAAAAATGTCCCAACACAATCTGTGTCATTAGACACGCACACTCAATCATTCTTTAAGCAAAAACTTGAGGGCTTCCAAAATTTCAGAGTTTCCAAAAACAGATACAGTAGTAATTTTGTGGCAATAATACAGTATTTTTACTTAAAGGGAGCAACCATATTTCAACTGTAAATATGACAAATTGGCCTCGCTCTAGGAAAACCAGGTTTCATGCATGTGTGTAAAGTGCTGTCCAAAATTAGCCGGTGCAGTCTACACAGGCTAATCAGGGGGGACACTTTCCACTTATATGGCATTTTTCCTTTAATAGAGACTTCTTCTTAGCAAAAAGCAAGTATAGGTGGAAAGTGTCGTTCCTGATTAGCCTGTGCGGATTGCACATGCCAATCTGGGACGACACTTTATGCAAATGCATTAAACCCTGTTTTCTCAGAACACGCTTGAATTACACCATTGAGAACTCTGGTTAAACACGGCAATCACTACCTGCACTTGTGGCCGCACGTTGTTCTGCTGCAGACTCCTCCACAACATCTGCTGCTCTAGTCTCTCCATCGCTTCCTGTCTCTGGAACTCTGAAAAATAAGCCGGGTCATGCAAAAATGGGTATTATGACATATGCCGCAAGCATAGCTCCAGCCCAGGAGCTGAGTTTTTAGCTGACTTTTTGAGCTGATTTTTTGCCCTTTTTGGGTATATTCCAATGGCAAAAAGTATGTTTTTTCCCACAGCCAGTCTAAAATTTCCCAAATGAGCATTTGAATTTTGATGTTAAGTTATAGAGATAATTAGTCTACAAAATAAAGAGTTTTGAAGTTTTAATACCCATTTTACTAATATGTTTATGATTAATTTGATCAACTCTAGTAGACAAAATTAGATATCTTACAATACATTTGTTGTTCCAATTAAATTGACAGTACTATTCCCAATTTCACATGTACAGATCTTATTTCCAAAATAATAAGAAAAAGCCAAAAGTTGTCTAATAACTGACAAATAATATTGTACCCAGGTAAGTTTAATTTTTTATTTACTTGTTTCAAACAGCAAGTGCATGATGAATGACTTGACAAATTTTTTAGTTGCATATTTCTTTAAATAACTAGCTTGCAACAATCCATTTGGATTGATTCATGTCACTAATAAATTGAGTAGTTAATACATTGATGTTCAATAACCATATTGTCTGGAAATCTGAAAACGATTTGCTACTGGAAAGGTTTTATAAGGTGCTAAAGAGTTCTGATATACTACTTTCTTTTTTCAAGTCGAAATGATATTGTCGTACCTCTAGTTGCCCCAATATGGGACGTATCCTGTACAATTCCTCGCTCCACACCAAACAATCTCCCAATGGTTGCACTACAGAATGTCGCAATAAACTTAGGGACTCGAACGAGACTTTGAATTTTTAAGAAATTCAACCGCCATAACAGGCCTCCTGTCTGAAAATAAAAACATATGTCTGCCAACATTGCTTATCATACAAACATTAAATACAGTATTTAAGACATGTTTTTTTTTTAATATTTAACTTATTAACAAACTGCCAAAAATACAAAATGTAGTACTAAGCAGATATTTCATGCGACTCATTGCTACTTTTCATCAAAGGATATTATTGTATGCAAAGAGATCAGCCATTAAATATAGCAAACATGCCAACATGTGTTGCGCATAACAATGTTCTTACTCTAAAGTTGATTTTATTACCTGTCCTATTCAAAACAGTTATGGGAATAACAAAAAATATGTTGCATGCAGTCCACATGGTGGGTGTCGTTAATAACCTTCATAACTTTGAAATTTTACCTTTAAAATAGTATTAAATACAACATTGACTACCAATACTGCATAAGTGCATAACGAGACAAGAACAAAACATAGCAAATTTTTATCAGATCATAATTTGGTATTAATGTACAGAAAAAGTACATATATAATTCCAAGAAACTATATATATATTCTTCATAACATTGTTGTATTATGTAGAATTGTATGCTAATGGATGTTAACAATACATGACAGTCATCAGTTAAAGGCACTACTATTGTCAAAGACTTGACCTAGTTTTTAACCCCACTTGACCAAGATGTAAACATGGACAAAATATTGTCAAACAATCATTGTAATTGTGTTTCATCGCGATTGAGTCATCAATGTGGCTTCTAGAGTGGTAATATGGTTTTATAAGGATCAGACATGGTGACCAAGTTTTTGGACACACAAGACTCCCATTCAAACTTCGGTCTAGATTGTCAAAATAAACATCAAACTTCATCAAGACTGAGACATCAATGTGGCTTCTAAAGTGCCGCTGTGGTTGCAAGTTTTATTTATAGATTTGACCCAGCTACATTGTTTTCTTACACACATGTCACCAATGTTTAAATTTTGCCTAGATAATGTTTCAATAAACATTCTATTTAAGTTTTATGAAGATTTAGTCATTAAAGTCATTAGTCACCGTTTTTTCTATGACCTGAACAAGTGACCTTAGTTTTGGGCACATGTGCTTTGATACCAACTTTGCCAGGATATTGACATAATAAAAATGCTGATCAAGTTCCATCAAGATTGAGTGATTGCTGAGGATTCTAAAGTGGCTACAAGGTTTTAAAAAAAATTGGAACTGATAACCTTGTTCTTGGACACATGTGACCCAGATTAGAACTTGGTGTGGACATTGTTAACATGACCATTCTAACCAAGTTTAATGAAGATTAATCTTGAAAATGTCTTCTGAAATAGAAAGAAGGCAACGGTATTACTAAGTTTTGTCGGGGGACCCAGTTTTGGGTAAAATTTGACCCTGATTCAAACATTGACTTAATATTTGTTTAGAGTAACATTCTGTTCAGGTTTCATCAAGATTGTGTAATTAACCCATTTATGCCCAGTGGACTCTCCCACCCTTCTAAATTGGATCAATTTATTTCCAAAAGTAGGGGTGTCTGGTATATTTATTTCTATATTTAGAATATTTCTTACAGAAATTTCTTTAAGCAAACAGCGCAGACCCAGATGAGACGCCGCATTATGCGGCGTCTCATCTGGGTCTATGCTGTTTGCAATGTCCTTTTTTCAGGACGCTAGGCATGAATGGGTTAACGTGGCGTCTAGAGTGGTAACAATGTTTTTCTAACATTTAACCTAGTGACCTAGTTTTCAGATACATGTGAGCAGATTCAAACTAACTCCGTCTTAGATATTGACAAGATCAAAATTCTGACAAAGTTTCATCAATATTGGATGTAAAATATGCCTCTAAAGTGTTAACAAGCTAAAAGTTGACCACCCACACTGCACAACACAAGTGTTAACAAGCTAAAAGTTGACCACCCACACTGCACAACACAAGTGACATAGACTGACCCAGAGTTAACATGCATACGATTTTATTCGTCTGGCAAAGTTCATTTAATGTGGGCAGGTTTCTACAGTTGTTGGATCACATTACTGACACTTTCATTCAGCTCTGGGAACATCGGATAATCAAGATTTTTGGTACACACTAAATGGTTATTAAATAGCATTGGAGTCTAAACCTCTATTCAGATTGCTTGCACAAATGTATGCCTGATGCTGGACAAACTGGGCTTCATGCATGTGCCTTAAGTGTCGTGCCAGATCAGCCTGTGCAGTCTACACAGGCTAATTAGGAAGGACACTTTCCGATTTCATTAAATTTTTATTTAAAGGATATCTCTTCTTAAAGAAAATCCAGCGTTGGTGGAAAGTATTGTTTCTAATAAGCCTGTGCAGATTGCACAGGCTAATCTGGGACAGCAGTTAACACACATGCATTAAGCTCAGTTTTTCCAGAACAAGGCTCATATAAGAGGGAAAAACAAAGTGCCTGCCTACCAATCCACATAGCGCAACAATAATGGATTCTGGTGACGTGCTGGCTGCCTGTAGACCAAGTATGTAGCAGATGGACTTGCCGGTCATCGGTATGCCCCAGAGATGGGACAGGGGCACACGCGGTATGTCACAGTAGAACGGCACAAACAGCGGGTAGATAAAACACAACCTGCCAATGAACAACATAAGAACATTGTTGCCAAGTGCCATCAAGAGTATATCATGATAAATGGTTTAAATAGAATCTTAGTTGCCAATAGCTGATTACATTAATTGGAAACTTGCTCAAGAAAACATCAATGATCTGAATACAAGATCCTTTTTTATCACGTGATTTAAAATAATACTTTACAAACCTGGCTCTAAGAAAACCGGGTAAAATGCATGAGTAAAGTATAATTCCAGATAAGCCGGTGCAGGCTGCAAAGGCTAATTAGGAACTTTACTTTCAGCTTTTAAAGAATATTTTAATAAAATAAAATCCAGTCAAGGTGGGTATTGTTGTCGCAGACTACAAAGGCGAATATGGGTTAACATTTAACGCACATGCATTAAGCCCAGTTTTCCCAGAACGAGGTTCCTATCATTCCCCCACTTACGGTCCTGAAGGTAAGGGATCAAGACGTATGTCCAAGTGACGACATCCACACATGACCAGTACCTCCAGCAGGGTGGACAGGAGAGCTGACCCTAGCAGATGACCCTGTGTGTCACAGACAATAGTGTGAACAGCAGTGGTAAACCCTTTACCGCTCAGAAGCAAAGGGAGAAGGGCTATATGCAACCAGCATAAAACCAGAAACTTGCAGGTATAACTTAAAGACTGTTCGGGTTTAATGCTGGCTGTTGCTCATTTGTCTTCGGGTAGAAAATGAAAAATTTAAATTGCATCGTGTAAGAAAGGTCTTCAATTTAATTTGATTTTCTTAGATACATGTACTATAAAAGCGTCATAATGCGTATCTGAGCAGTAAAGGGTTAAGTAAGACAATATCACTTGGCCACACACACACACAAATCAGTTTAAATTTGTGTGCTGTACTTGATTAGTCAATAAAAACAAGAGGACCTGAAAGGCCCAAAGTCACTCACCTGAGATTCAAAGGGACTGACCTTTTCTGTGCAGCCCAAGATGTCATTAGAACAAATGTTCTGACCAACTTTCATGAATAGAGAACAAGCTGGAGGCCGCGTTTTTCAACAGACCGTATACATTTTGTACACATCCAAAATATCATTAAAACAAATATTCTGACCAAGTTTCATGAAGATTGGAAATAAATGTGACATAAAGAGTGTTAAAAAGTTTTTACAAAGGCCATATAAGAAAAATTGCCCCCCCCCTCGGTGGCCACATGTTTTTCAACCAACTTAGACCATTTTTTAACTCGTCTAAGATATCATTGGGACAATTTTTGTGACCAAGTTTCCTGAAGATCAGACAATAAATGTGGCCTCTAGAGTGTTAACAAGGTTATACTATATAGCCATAAAGCCATTTAAGGAAAAATTCACCGCCCCCTGGTGCCCATGTTTTTCAACCAACCGAAAATATTTGTCAACTCATCTAAGATATCATTTGAACAAATCTTCTGACCAAGTTTCATGATGATCGGACAATAAATATGGCCTCTAGAGTGTAAACAAGGTTTTACTATAGCCATATTTAGCCATATATGCCCCGCCTCCTGGTGGCCATGTTTTTCAACCACCCGAATCCATTTTCAAACTCGTCCAAGATATAATTAGGATGAATCATCTGACCAAGTTTCATGAAGATTGAACAATAAATATGGCCTCTTGAGTTTTAGTAAAGTTTTACTATAGCCATATAAAGCCATATAAGGAAAAATGCCCGCCCCTTGGCAGCCATGTTTTTCAATCAAGCAAACGTAACCATTTTCTACCTCATCCAAGATATCATTGACATCAATCTTCTGGCCAAATTTCATTTAGATTGGGCAATGAATATGGCCTCTAGAGTGTTAACAAGGCAAATGTTGACGATGCGCGATGGACAAAAGGCGATCATAAAAGCTCATCATGAGCACATTGTGCTCAGTTGAGCTAAAAACTAAGTAAATATATATTTCAATGGTAAATAATCAATAGTTTCTGATACATTATCCAATCCATTCAGTTGAAATAACATTCAATTTACTTAAATAAATAATTGGAGAAACAACTTTAAAATAAACAAAAAAGGTGTCACAATGTAGATTTTTACATGAAAATTAATTTCATCATGAGATCATGTGTTACACACATATTTCCAATATCAAAGGGATATACCAAATAAAATACTTACAAGAGTTATCATATGATACACAAGAGCTAGAACATTTCATAGAAGCCTCTCACTATGGGAAAAGTGCATAAAGTGTAGTCCCAGATAAGCCTGTATGTACTAAACAGGCTTACCTAGGACAGCACTTTCCACACATGGATTAAACCCCATTTTTCCCCAGAAAGTAAAAGTTATATCAATTGCTGCACACAAACTCACCGCAAAATTCTTTGATCCAAATCTCTTTTCAAACACACGAAAATAATAGATGAGCACTGAGCAAACAAACAGATCTTTAAGGTCCAAGAATGCCATCTTTGAAGACAAGCATCTCCACACCTGTTACCAAATATGAAAAAGTTTGTAAACAGTTGTAATGTACACTGAAATTTTTCAAACAATTGAATATCCTGGCATATCTGGATTAAGTGAGACTTCAAATCCTTTGACAACTGATAAAAGGCCGAAAGTGTTTGATCTCTTTATCATAATGAACATTTAAATATCTGGTGCAATAGTTGCACATCCACCCATCCAAATGCGATAGCTAGGGCTCATCATTTTCGATCGCATATGAGTACAGTCGATAATATATTTGTTTTACACGGTTTATTATCGCATGTTTTAAATCAAGGCAAACAGTTATATTGTGCTTTTATAGATTTCACTAAAGCATTTGATTATGTAGTAAGAGACAATTTATGGTACAAGCTAATTAAACTAGGCGTACGTGGTAATATACTCGATGTAATGAAATCAATGTATAACTCCATCAAATCAAAAGTTAAATATAGTAACACTTTAAGTGATAGCTTTGAATGCATGCTAGGGGTCAGGCAAGGTGAGTGTTTGTCGCCATTTTTATTTTCCATGTATCTAAACGACATAGAACAGGAATTTCAGATGAATGGGTTAAATGGAATTGATATTAACTGTTTTAAAATGTTTCTACTGCTTTATGCGGATGATATAATTATTTTTGCTAATAACGCAGATGAACTCCAAAGGGGTCTAGATTTATTACACGAGTATTGCAACACATGGAAGCTAGTAGTAAATACAGATAAATCTAAAATAATGATATTTCGCAAAGGCGGTCGCAATTCAAACATTTCTTTTCGTTATAACAACAAAACTATAGATATCATCAAACGTTTTAATTATCTCGGTGTTGTTTTTACGTCTGGTGGGTCATTTTGCGACGCCACAAACACACTAGCTGGACAAGCACTTAAAGCAATTTTTAAACTGAAAAAGTATTTATACAAATTTACGGAAATTCCAGTAGGTAACAAACTTGAGCTTTTCGATAAACTTATAACCCCAATATTGAATTACGGTAGCGAGGTATGGGGCTTTTTTAAGGCTTTACCAATAGAAAGGGTTCATATGCAATTTTGCAAACAATTATTGGGTGTAAAAAAATGCACACAAAATGATTTTGTATATGGGGAGGTTGGACGTATTAATTATCAATCCAGAAGATATTTAAATATTATTAAATACTGGGTAAAACTTTTAAGAACCCCCAGCGATTTTCCTCCTTCTTTATAAAGTACCGATAAACGGTACTTTCCCAATCGAACGAAAATTCCCAAATTCCCAAAACGGTACTTTCCCAATCGAGCGAAAATTCCCAAATTCCCAATCGGCATCTGGAAAAATCCCAATCAGCGTCCGAATTTTTTCTCAAAACGATAGAAAGTTTCGTAAAAAAACTTTCGGCGAGCAAACAAAGAAAATCGTATAGTTGTGTGTAACCACGCGCTCGATTAATTTCAGGTTTTATTATTCAGCGCATTCAATCAATAGAGTTGTTACTGTTTCCGGTTCTTTTGCCAGGCAGCCAGCGTACTGTTTTACGTCGGTTTGTAACCTTATCGTAGTTTGAAATGAGTCATAATAGCAAATATTATGCCAAAAAACCAATCGGAACCATCTATCACAGGACACATTGACAGCAATAATGATGCTGTGCAGGGAGGGATGCAAGCAACTGAGTGATGATCAAACATCAAAGATTGTTGAAATTTTCACAAAAATGAAAGAGAGAGACATTGCTTTAAAAGAGATTAAAACAACTAGTAATTGATTTGGTGTGTTCTTTATAATATTTTGTTATTTATAAAAACTTTATAACTTAATGGTCATTAAGGCATGCCTGCAAATGATTATTTAAATGGGTATGTTCAATTAAGTATGAACTGTATGATGTATTCAATAAGACCCAAACTTCACGACGCGATTTTCCCAATTTCAGGATTTCACGACTCGATTTTTCCCAATTTTGAGGTTTTCACGACTCAATTTTTCCCAATCGGACCGGTACAGGTACTTTTCCCATTGGACAAGGAAAATCGCTGACCCCAGACAACAAATTTATTAAGAAAATATATTTAACTCTTTTAAATGATAGCATCGTCTATCTTTCAAAGAAAAATTGATGTACACTATTTAAGGATTTGTTAAGTAATTTGGGATTTTATGACGCTTGGCTTTTCCAAGATGTTGGTAATGTAAACATTTTTATATCTGCCTTAAGACAACGGCTGAGCGACACGTTTATCCAAAACTGGAATAATAGGCTTGAAAACTCCAGCAGAGCTAACTTATATAAACACATTGCAATATTTCGTTTTCAACCGTACCTAAATTATTGTCAAATAAGTAAATTTCGAATAAGTTTTTCTAAATTACGGCTGGCATCACATAGGCTGCACATTGAAAGCGGCAGATGGGCACGACCCACTCCTATTCCACTAGAACAAAGAAAATGTAACGTATGTAATAAAATTGAAGATGAGTTTCATTTTGTACTTGAGTGCATTTTATACTCAGAACTAAGAAAACAATACATTCCATCATATTTTCGTCACAGACCAAATATGCATAAATTTGTAGCACTTATTACTTCAGAAAATAAATTGGTAATTAAAAAATTGTGCATTTACATTTTTAACGCTTTTCAAGTTCGTACAAACAACACATATGTAATGTCAAACTAATTCATTAAAAGATTACAAATATTGTGTTTTATTTCATGAAAATGTCAATTAAGCAAACAATATTCATGTGTACTTTCCCCTATGTTTTTGATATTTATAATTATGTAAAATTCATATAACTTTTTGATACGATTTATCAGTTCCAAAATATTATCGGTTATGATCCATTTGTGTTAAGTGCGATATCACACTCATACGCAATGTATATCAAACTCTCACAATAAACTGTTTATTTTGTTTTATTTTTCTTTGACGCTCATAATTGTTTGATTTCAAGGCAGCTGCCCTTTGTATTAGAAAGGAATATTTAATGTTCTTTTCGATCATTATTATAATTTTGTTATCATTTATTTAAACATTTTCAAGCCTTATGGCTATCTATTTTTCGATCTCGAATAGGTAGCCAAGACAAGGCGTTAGAAAAAAGTATAGTTTCAGTTATGTCAATATGAAAGTTATATTCATTATTGTTTAGGTTTCATAACTACTTATTGTTCCTCTTTTTCGAATAAGTAGTCGAGCCTATGCTAGTATTTAATAGTAACTTTTTGTACATTCTTTAGTAGAGCTTTTGTAACAATGGATATGTATAATACATAAAAATTATATATCATGCTTGTATTACTCTAGTGTGTAATTAGGAAGAATCATAGTTATTTGTATTTTGTTATATAACCTGATTTCACAAATTACATTGCATTATTATCATTATTACAATTATTACACGTTTGCTTTTTGCAGTTTGAGGTGTGTTTTAACCAACAATCTTGAGTTGCATTTTATGTAAATTTACATGATATACCTTGCACCATTTTAGTAGAAAATATGTGTTATTATTATTAGTATTATTATTATTATTATAATTATTATCATTACTATTATTATTATAATAATTATTTGTATTAGTAGTGGTATTATTAATATTATTATTATTATTATTATCATTAATGTTTTTAGTATTATTAGTATTAGTATAACTCGTAGTAGTATATATGTTTCAACTGTCATACATTGATTTCCTTATATATTGCACATTTGTAAACACTGTATGCATAATCATTGTCCACTTGGGCTGTTATTGGCCTTCTGGATCCGATACGAAATAAACAAACAAAAACATCATGGTTACAATAGCTAAGTTCAATAATTTTTTATCTTCCAAATTGCTATGCATATATCAATCTATATATCAATCTTGCAAAAAGGTGTCTAATAAATAAAATTGTTCAAATTAATTCAAGCATCATTTAAAAAACAATTATTCAGATACATGTACATCCATTAGTTGCTATTAAAAAAAACATATAAATAAAGCAGCTCACCACATTTAACTTAAATGAAAATTGTTCATAACCATTCAGACAGTTTTAGTCTGAAAGCCTAAGGATGAAAAGATCTGAATAGTAGTAATAAGAAATTCTGAAACACAGGAAGACAGGCTAATGGAAATTCAACTGCTTTAGTGTAATTGCAAAATTATTTCAGCAAGTCAATTATAATACTATATAGAGAGACTGTTGCCATCTATGGGGCAATGCAAAGAATACCAGTGAGAGCAAAGCTTTTTCTTCAAATGGCAGTTCATTTTTTTTTAGAGATTATATACCATATCGACAAAACAGAGAAGGTAAGTTATCATCTATATACATGTAAAACTTTAATTTTGTTGACATTCGTTTTATTTCAAGGAATATTCAGCCACTACTTAACAGGAAAAAAGCACTGACCAGTAACAAATGGAGTAAATAAATCATACCTGTCCTTTGTCAAACAATTGGCTCTGTGTGCAGATAAAATAGACCTGGTATTGACGAAACGGAAGGTTCAGCATAATTGAAGAACCAAGTGCTGATCCTAAGAGAAATTTTGACACTGGTTCATAACCTAGCAAAAATAAAACAATATATTATATAATATATTATATGAAGACATTTGATTTAAAATGTACTCCACACAATCATAATAACCTGAAATTGTCATCCAAAATAATCACTATACCAAATGTGTTTGATAAATATGAAAAGTTCTGAACAACAATAAGTTCATTTGCTGATAAAATCTTTTAAAATAGTCCAAAATTTATTGTCAATCCGATTAAATTTTATCCGAATACACCACCATTACATGGTTTTGCAAAAAGGTTCTATTTATTTAGTACGGTGTTTGAAAATCGAACAGTACGTTGTGAATATACAATTAAATAAAATATATAATGGCCATACGGAGAGACATAGTCGAATCCATACGATAATTTGTTATCGTTTAGTTTGATCCAGCTTTTCTTGTTGTTGTTGTTCTATACTGAGAAATTGTATGTTTGTAATATATGTGCATTCAGATTACAAAACAGTATATATAATTAACTTCCAACATGTAGATTGATATTTTGCCTGTTTGAGCATGTGCATAAAGCGCCCTTAAAAACATTAGATATTTTCATATAAAAGCAATGTAAGTAGCGGAGCGATACAGTACGCCGTTTATTTATAATGGTTTTATCTTTTTTTTTTCAAAAACTCTCTAACTATTCTGGTCAATATATTTATACGGGCATATCCGGTTAGGGTAAATCCGGTAAAAATCAGACCAGTTGATATGCATAATAATTGGATTTGTCACCTTTATAGAGCATTTAAATTATCAATTAATTAAAATTATTTAAAGATTCTTAAAAATCCCGGCCGAAAAATATCAAGAGGGTCCGCTATATACATTGTCTCGTCAAAAAATTAACACCCTTTTTGTGTTATAAACAAGAGCTGAAATCGTTAATTTATTAAGCTTCATTAATAATTAGCTTTATTGATATGTTTTGGCACTTACTACGCGACCATTTTTTTTGTTACAAAATTTTCATCAATTTAACTTATTTAAGAATAAATTAAAATTAACGAACGAAAACAAATAATGATGAAAAAAAACAACAACAAATAGATCAATTTTATGTACGAAACATATTGAAAAAAAAACTTAACTTGTTACACATAAAATAAATTCTATTGATTAATGTAATTGTTTGATTTGATTGTTCACACCAATGTTGACACTCTGTGTTGCAGCATTTTTATTGCACTTTTGTTCATCACAACCCGATTATCTCGTTATGATCGTATACTCCCCAGACAATTACAAAGAAAGCAAGGTGTCATAAACCCAGGGACCTTTACTTGGGTCCCTGCATAAACCACATGTTGCAGCCTAGTGTCTGGTAATTAAACACAATTTATGATACACCCATATCACCCCCCTTGGCATATTAAGCAGTCACTTTAGCCAAATTTTAAAGCCCAAATACTAAACATTGCTCCAATAAAATATTTTAACATATAAAATAATTAATAATTAGCTTTATTGATATGTTTTGTGAACAAAATGTTTCAATATATTCCATAAAAATATAATAATCATGACAAAGGAAATTAAATTGCCGGTATCTTAACAAAAGCATAATCGCCAAGACCATAATATCAGTTCTCTGCGTTAGGACCGCGCGATACTTTCGTACAAAGTCATTCCTTACTTACTTTCATTTTTAAAACCATTTTCGTCTATCGTATACAGAATTCTATTCTCCTAAGCAAGATGTATTTTTTAAAACTGAACTCCAAATATAAACGCTACTAATCGGTATAAAGTACGAACATGTCAACCGTAAATCTAGATTCTAAAACGGTGTGATATTTGCAAAAGTAAAAGTTATAACTCGCCGGGCTGCCCAAATTTGAAGAAAAACATAATATATATTTATATATTTGAAAACTACGTAACGTAGGCTTTCTAATAATATATATATTTGTCAAAATCGGCCGAGAAATAAAAGAATAATTTAAAAAAAGACGTGAGTGGGTACATCAAAATGTATAACCTCGGAGCGTCGATGTACGTTAATCGATAGCTACCGGTGTATCGACAAGCTATTCGCCGATACGGTCCCGTTTCATATGCGTCTCATCTAGAGTCCGTGCTGTGTATGATTGTTTTTTCACGAAAGTATCTAATCTTTTCTTAAAGGTTTCAGTGATGGTGCTGTAACTATTTCATCTGGTAAAATGTTCCATGGTGTGATTACCTTCTGTGAGAGGAAGTATTTCATGGCATCTTTCTTAATATGGACCAATCAGTGTTTTGTTTCATGTTTTTTTTTTCATAATATTAAATATTATCAAAGGAAACTGTAGCAAATCGAAAAGTCGACAAATTACACACGGGAAAAATCGTACTATAGAGCTGCAGTGTTAACTGTAATTACGCGATTAGAATGCATTTGCATGTTATCATCTGCAAACGTACATGTCTATATACAGCAACCACATTTCCCAGCCATAAATGCATTTTCTAAAGCGATTGTCACAATTATTAGAATTGCTAGTTTCGTAGATCTCCGCATTCTGAGTTAGGCTACCAAAAACCAATTACAGCACATTTCATTAACTATCAACTTCCAAATAGGAAAGCAATTGGCGAAACATCAGCAGAGGTAGCTCAATCAGCGTAGTTAATCGACCGTATCTAGGGCATTGTTTTCACCGTCGCTAAGGTACTGTCCCTTTTGTGACGTCAGCGCGATAACAATAATATTTGTTCTCATCTTGTCACGTTGCCTTATTTCGACGCTACAACGTCTCTTTTTGTATGATTCACACCTCTTAAACGTTCTTGAGAATTTCATTGTGATAATTGCTTAAAATGTGTTAACCGAGAACTCTTATCTAACCGATATAAGTATGATTACGTTATGTTAAGAACGGTTTTTACCCATATTAGCACCATCATCAACAACAACAACAACTTAACAACAACAACAAAACTGTCAAAAATAATAAATGGTAAGTTTTCATTATCAATTCTGTATGTTGGAAATCGTTATTCATCCGGAAAACAAGCCATTAATTCAATGACATATTACTTTTTATGCTTTCTTCTCCGAAACAATCTTAATATAAGCGTCAAGTCAGTATTGGAGACTTAACAAATGCTGGATGTCACCGGAAGTAAATCAAAGCGGGGCCTGAAGGCACTGAAGTTGTTCGCTGTTGTCGTCCTTGATTAGCTTGTGCGCATAACACAGGCTTATCAGTGTGCACAGGCTTATCTTATTTGACATGCATTAAGCCCCGTTTTCCCTGAAAGCAGCCAATATGTACAGATTTCAATAATAAACACTAGACTGGCCTATATTGTCTTATACTCAAACCCGGTTGAGTCGCGGTATTTTATTAGCGCCCTCTGGATTTTGTTTATAAACAAACCTGCGTAACCTTCTTGTCAAATCTGACAGAAAACATCTCTCACTACATGTTGGAATCAATTTTCGGCAATAACATGTTGTAAAACTCAGACTTTAACAATATTTGAATTTTTATAGTTCTTGCAATAGTCGTAACGAAAAAATACAACATTGCCTGAAAATAACTGTGCTATTTATTTTATTTTGATGTCTTAAACTCCATATATTTAAATTGTTATATACTGTATTGATTGTTACTTTGAAGAGTATGTCAGAGCTTTGATAATTCATGTTTAATTTAAAATTGGTGCTGTTTAACCGCGAATCTACCGGGAGAAAAAAAAACAACAATGGCGGACAGTGGTGTTGGATTTGTTTCTACGGCAGTTAATGTTGAAGGATTTTTGCCATAAAAAGGCAGTTGTCCAATAAAGTTAAGTTAAATATGATTGTCCTTTCAATCATTTACCAGATATATGAAGATCGTTTCTAGACACAAATGAATTTTCCTCAAGTACCGTGAGTCAACCGTGTTGCAGTATACAAGCTGGTAAATACACACTGCAGTAGTAGAGCAGAAGCTCCTAAGCATTCGTCGTCTGCAATGCTGACAGGCAGCGGTAATCGTTCCTAGCAAAGTGAGTTACTGTCGTTAGCGTAGCTAAGCAAGCCAAGCACATACTGATTTGCAAAACATGCTCTGTAAATTTAGTGGGCCGCTAACGCGACCAACTAAAAATGAATGTTCTCACTTTTAAAGTGCGTTCTTTAGCAACACTGAGGAACTTGCTTGAGATGCTGGCTGTTCTGCTCAACGCAATGGAATGTTTTGACAGTCGGTGCGCCATCAATCATGGGAAGTTAACAATGTATCATTGAGCAGCCAATAAACAACTATTTTGGTTATTTTGAACTCAATATAATTAACAAATTATAAATAAAAAAATCATTTTGATAAAACTACCTTCTTGAAAATAAATAGATTGTACAAACTTAATAATTTCATGCTATCGTTTCAATGAACTTTTTTTTTTCCGAGAACATCTTTTGATCATGTGACGAAAAATAGACGCTAAAACACCCGCAAAAAAGTACCACGTGACGAAAAAGGACGCTAAACACAAATGCCATGCGACTACGACTTATATGATGCAAGAATATACCTTATGCAAGCCTTTGAAGCTGGGGCCTTATGATTGCAATTACGTAAAGAATTGACCTCTAACTAGGGCTGTCACGATATGCCGTGAGCATGCCGCGGTATATCGTGGTACGGCAACACTGTATCGCGGTACGTACCGCGATATTTTACAGAATATGTATATGTGAAGAAAACAGCACAATAACAAGTTTTACAAACTTTATTAAACTCAATAATCAGAAAACACTGGCATCATAGTATGACTAGAAACTGTAATAAACTGTAATAAACTTGATAGAAGTCGTCATTGTTATTGTAATTGTTATTTTTCTAAAATGTCCGCCATGTTGTTTACAATAGCTGTGACTACGATCTGTGTAAATCGAACGCTTCATGGACATGTTTAAAATGCGGAGTCAGCAGGCCCAGTATTGAAAATCCGTAGCGTTCTGACTCTTCCTCGACTTATTCCGAATCTTAAGATAACATGATTCGGAAGTGCCATGCTTTGAACGATTGATATACTAAAGAAAGAAAATGAGAAATAGAATAAACATCTTTTGGATAATTATGAACTTATTTGCAAAGGAATCTGTCCCAAATTCCAAAAAAGTTACGGACCCATACATCGCCGTATTTTAAACGTGAAAGTTAAACATCTACCAGTGGAAGCGCTTGCTTGACCTGGATATTAACGGATTATTTATTTAGCCCTTTTGAATCGCTTCTACAGTTTTCAAAACGATATCTATATCAAAATAATTATGCAATGTATTTATATCTGTGCTAATACAATAATATTAAAAAAACCGGTGCGGCAACGCCGTACCTCGGTGCGATTTTTTTCACGACATGCACCGCGATATACCGATATACCGGTGAATCGTGACAGCCCTACCTCTAACTGAAGTAAGCAAAGGAATTAGCACCTAATTGACCCTTTCCTTCTACGTGCGAACGCAGGTTGAATGTAAAGTGAGCTGTTCACGATTGTTACTCACTACTCACTTGGTTTGAGTCAAACAAAGAATGAACCACAACATACGGTAATTATAATATGTATTGGTATTAAACAGCATTGTATTAAATTCTCAAGCTAACTACATTAAAACTTGAGCTACGTTGGTCGAAAGACCATAAGACCCATTTTCGCATGACGCAGCTATGAAAGTGTGATTCAAATGTTTGGAAAGAAAACTGCATGTTTATCAAATATTAACATACGATATATTTCGATGATGAAGAAATAAACTCATAATAAGCTATGTGAGGACACATTATGGTGTTCACTCCCATAATATAATTTAAACTAATGTAGATCTATGGTTTGCCTATTATAACACACATTTCATGCAGTAAATATGCGACTAACAAGTAAAAAAACACAATAGTTTACTTTTGTTTTCAATTAAATTATTTAGAAACCGAAATTTTAAACTTTATTTCAAAAACAGCAAGACTACTTATTTTAAAGATAATTCTTGTAATATTTAATTGTTTTTTATACTTGGCTTTAGCGATTTGAAGCATTTTTGATGTTGTCTATCATATCCCTGTAGTAACTGTTGAACCCATGTTCAACGTTTTATTAATTGAGAACTGTGAATATAAACAAGTGTAACCTTATACTATTGCGTTGTTATCACCCGTGCAATTGGACTCTCCCTAGTTATCGGCAGCCGCATCTATTAATAGCCTCAGATTATGAATGAGCTGAGCAAAAATACTGCGTTCTGAAGACACAGCAGAAAGTAGACTATTTTAATCATTCATATACAATCTCTTCCGCGACACATATAATACAATCATTGTTTATTGATTTTTTTCTATACAAGCTCTGTTCGAAACTATTACATTTAAAACAATAGTTGGAGAACTCAAACCTGTTGCATAAATTATACAACTCATCTTTCTCGCGCGGATACGGCATGTGTGGCAGGTAGTAGGCTTTCCGTAGATAAGCTGAACCGACTTAAAATTTCGAGTAACAACATTAGTGTTTGCTACGCGAACAACTAAAAAAATAACTATGGATGGAGTTGGGTTTAATTAAAACATCGTGATTGAAATTGAGTTACCCGACCATCTTTTAAAATCATGTCATGGCAAACATGATGTCACATTAGTTCTTGCTTTTTGCATGCAACTCTCTGATCTAACCCATAGTTATTAGTAGTCCTTATATATCTTAAATCATTTTCCATAAAAGACATTGCACACAAAACTATGCAACATTGTATATACCATATATGTTGTATACATTACATCACATGATCCAAGTTCTAAGGTTATGACACATGTCTTCACAAATTATTGGGCCTACAAACAAACATGCGCTGGTATGATTCAGTTACAAATGAAATTGTATGCACACATAAAAGGTTTTATGAATCAAACTTGGTTCTAAGTTATGTAATAACGCGGGGCGGATGCGAATTTTGCCAATAGGTTGCTTAATTTTGCGTAACGGGTCAGCCAATCGGGCGCTGGGATCTGAGTCACGTGACAGTTAGCGTCACCCGCGCCTAGCGTCCTTTCGCAGACAAAGGAAAGCGCTCTTCTCGCAGTCTTAGAAAACGCTGTTAGCAGAAAGTTGCTTGGAAAAATATTGTACCTCCATTCCGCCTCAGCTATATATTTATATATATACATTTGTACATATATGGTTTTTTTTCATGTTGCCTTCTATGTATTTTGACTTAGGCCTTTAACATTGTCATGCAGATTTATGCAGCTTTAATTTTCTTTATTTTGCCTATCATGTTTTCTTGCCTTGTCATGTATGATTTTAAATTTGCCTGTTATTATGTACCTTCATGTACCGGTATGTTTTTTTTTCGTTAACATGTAATAAGGCAGTTTTTCTTGCTTGCCCAACAGGGTAGAAGGGAAATTAAGATGTTTTTGTTAAAGTTTACGACATTTTGCAATTTATGTCCAATTCATGGCGGTTTTTCTTGCTTGCCCAGCAGGGTAGAAGGGAAATGTATATGTTTTTGTGAAGCTGGGCGGGCGTGAAATGGTGTTTCACGCTTGGCGGTTTTTCTTGCTTGCCCAGAAGGGTAGAAGGGAAATAACGATGTTTTTGTTGAAGTTTACGACATTGTGCAATAAATGTCAAATTCACTCAGATTGGTTTTCTGTACTTTCTTCGTCACTCCGTCCTAATCCCCTGATGGTGAAAGTCACTTTGTCAGTGGAAAGGCGAATCATAAATCCTGTTTTATCGTTTTTACTTGGGATGCAAGAGGTTACAAAACACATTAACTGGTTAACCTTTTGCCATAACTGGTTATTAACCGGTTAACAGAAACACATTTAGTAGTTTTTTTGAGATCGCTTGCTTTAACATATCAGTCCGCACAGGCTAATCAGGGATGTCATTTTCCCCTTTTATAATATTTTTCGTTTCTAGAAAGTCTCTTCTTATCAAAAATTCAATTTAGGCAGAAAGTGTCGTCCCTGATGAGCCTGTGCAGAGGCTAATCTGGGAGGACACTTTGTGTGCATGTATTTAACCCCCTTTTCACAAAACGCGGCTCAATTATAATGGTTACATGGGAGGAAAGGTCATGACCTTTAGATCTTCTGGTCAACATGTTTAATTAAAAGGTCACCTGTGATTAAATCATAAATTTTTGTTCTGCACAAATCTACAAAAGGTTTTTACCTATAATCATCTAAATTGGTATTTACTGGTCATTTGTGTGGAAAGGAAGACACCATTTCACTTTGATTTCCCAAGGTAAAGGTTCAAGGTCATTTGAAATTATTCATGCATATTTTTGTCATGCTCCCCCAAAAAAATTTGAGGGGAGCATATAGTCGCCGCTTCGTCTGTCCGTGTGTCCGCCTGTGTGTCCGTCCGTGCACAATTTTTGTCGGGGCTATTTCTCAGCAACTACCGACCGGCATTCAATGAAACTTAATGGAAAGCGTCACTACCAAGAGGAGATGTGCATATTATCAGCGGGTTCTGGTCGGATGATTTTTAACAGAGTTATGGCCCTTTGAAATTTTCCATTAACTGTACATATAGTGCAATTCTTGTCCGGGCTATTTATCAGCAACTAATGACAGGAAATCAATAAAACTTTATGGGAAGCTTCACTACCAAGAGGAGATGTGCATATTATCATCGGGTTCTGGTCGGATGATTTTTCACAGAGCTATGGCCCTTTGAAATTTTCCATTAACTGTACATATAGTGCAATTCTTGTCCGGTCTATTTCTCAGCAACTAATGACCGGAATTTAATTAAACTTTATGGGAAGCTTCACTACCAATAGGATATGTGCATATTATCAGTGGGTTCTGGTCGGATGATTTTTCATAGAGTTATGGCCCTTTGAAATAAAAAAAATAAAAATTATTGTCCCCCCAACTACTGTGCCCTCAAGACGTTTCCTTTTATCTGAATACTAGTATATAGTGCAATATTGTGACAAAAAAAAACTTTGGGGAGCATCACCCGTCTCCGACGGTTTCTTGTTTTACTTAGTTATCCCTTTCCCCCTACAGAAGCAAAGTAAAAATGTCTTTTGCAACCAACATAAAACCAGAACAGCCTGCGAGTAACTCGCAGTATGTTCAGGTTTTGTGCTGTTTGCTGCTCATCAGTAACTAATTTAGGGTTGGAAATGAAGCCTTTAAAACTTGAATTTTGTAAGAAAGGTATTTAATTAAATTTAACTTTCTAAGGGACTACAAATGCGTCAAAAAACGTATCTACATGTAAGTGGTAAAGGGATATAAAAAAAAATAACTGTAGATATTGTATTAATCAGTCCTTTATTTATTTGGATTAATAATATTGCAAGGGGTATGCATGATCTTCACCCAATCACAGCCTCTTATTGGTCAAATTGATATATTTTGAGCATGTTACATGAAGATGATCAGGTTAGTTCTTGAAATCTAATTTTGTACTTTTATTTGCCCGTCTCATGACAGGATCTATTTGGGAAATTCCTTTGATGGACTGGTGGTTGGGTGGGCATCTTAATACTTACTCTTACTAGTGCAGCTTTCATTGAATCTTCACCAAACTTTATGGAAATGTTTTTGACAAAAAATAGAGGTCAAGATTGATATCCAGCCAAATCAAACCTTGCACTTCACATATATTGCCCTTTATTTATACAAAAATGTGAAATTTGTCTTTTGAGCTCTCTTTCTTTTACACTTTTCATGGAAAATTGACAAAACTGCTGGAAATCCCAATATTTATAACAAACAAAATTGTACAAGGCTTTTGAGAGTTATTGCCCTTTGTTTATTTCCACAAAATACCATGGCATCTCGTGGGGTCCATTTTAATGATTGGAGAATATGATTCTGTCCATAACCTTGATTTTTATTACTTATCAGAAGAAAGAGTTATACCCCCTTTACAACAGATGCTACACAACATTTTAATATTAAATGTATCAAATTTTTTAGTATTTTTGTGTTGTGTTACTTAAACTTATTGCAAGTGTTTTGCACATTGCATGAAGATAAGAATTTGTCAGGGACTCATAATTTAATAATATTTAAAACAGATCAACTGATCATTGAATTAACACAATTTGATTGAAATTTAAAGCGAATTGTATTTTAATTAATATACATATACTGGTTTTTCAAAGTCCGGTTTCTAATTTGTGCTGAAAAACTAAAAGCATACACTATATATGGTTATACATGTACACACAAAACACATGACAACAATGCACCACAAATAGACAGCTTTACAAGGCACAGTATGATGTAGTTTGTTAATTGCATTCTCTTGTTAATTAACATGTCAGTTATCTTGCAATGGATCTTTACTGGTGATAATAGTGTAACTGTTGTGTAGAAGGAAAGTTGGAAAATTTCTCAATGTAGAGTAAGTAACAAATCTTTGGAGTCACAATGGTTTAAAACAGTAGTTTTTTTAATAATAGTTTATAAAATTATGATATTTACAATTACATGACCATAAGTTTAACAATGTAAAAAAAGTTTCGGACAAATTTTCTGCTTGGGGCTTGATGGTGTAGTGGTAGGGCATTTGCTTTTGGCTCGAGAATTCCTGGGTTTGAGCCCCAGGAAAGGCACATTTTTATGTGTTATTTTTTCCTTCATTTTTAAATGATTTAAAACTTCCGGTATTACAAATATAGCAGTTGTGTTACTTAATTCAGTTCAATGTCATTTTCAAAAATGCAAACATATGTGAACAAGTCTCTTTAAAAATAAAAAGCAATTTTTGTTTCTTCATTGGAGGTAAAAACACATAAATTAGTATAGTATAACAAGTCTGGAAAGATGATAGAAAAGTCCATCCACTTGACTGAGTAGCCCAGGGCAAAACACCAATCATTTGTCAAGTCAATACACTCCCATGGTTAAGACTTGTTAGGTAAGATATTGTAATGATTTTTATTAATGTGTATTAGACACTTAGGTTAAATTAAAAGCATGAATCATGTTAATGTTTTGTATTAGTTATTAAGGTCTTACTTTTAGATTGTAAACAGTAGTCAACATGCAAACACAGGGGGTATTAAAAAATAGACAAAATGTATATCTGTTTTAAACCAACATAATTGTACATATGTACTATGTGTTGGAAACTTTTCTCTCAGTTTTCTACCTTTCAACATGAAACTTAAGGAGTGTTGTTTTCTCTACATGTATGTCAATATGTACCACTATTTTATGCACAGTTATGTTCCCTTAAACCAAAAAAAATGATCAATATATCAACATAAAGCTTTTTGTCTTTGTGTGTGCTCAATTTGATGTAGCAAACAACATAATTTTATGTTTTATTTTACTAATACTCAACTTTTGCACCTGCTTGAAATGAGCCATGGAAGAGGTATTCGTCTTCAATGGCTTCCAGTTTCTGTAGTGTTTCTTTGCCTCTGATACTTGTTACTTTATAAGCAATTGGACTAATATTGAAGCATGGCATGACATTTATAAACAACAAGGAAAGTCCTTTCTCAATTTTAGTGTCTGAATTTGATACTTTTCTGCTTTAATAGGTTGTAGGTTTTATTTCAGAATACATTAGGCATTAAGCCCAAGAGTGCACAGTCATACATATATATATTACACAATATACAGTAGTCAACGGTGGTCAATGACATAAGGCATGTAAATATACTCTTTTAAGCAATATGGATTCATATAATATTATGGTTAAAAACGGTTCATTAAAATTGACACTTTTTGGTTAAGTATAGATCGTTATTAATTTTTAGCAATGAAATTGTTTGGCTGTCATAAAATCAATAATACATAATAGAACACATTCAAGTAATGAACTATAGGGGTATGGAAACTGTGTGCATGCCTTCTAAAATTGCCCTCTGTGTTTTTTGCGTTGTTTTTTCTAAAATTGGGAAATCAATGTATTTTATCTCATGCCAGCAAATACAACTGTACTTTAAAATTGAGAATAAGTATTATTATATTGACTAATAAGGTTTAACTAATAAAGATGCATAGAGAAATAAACTAAATGTTGCATTTAATTTGACCCCCCCCCCAAAAAAAACACTGTCCCCCTAACAGTTTTAAAACCTAATAGTAAATTAAATATTTGCATAGTTTTGTGTGTCAGACAATTTGTTGTTAACATATTCATTTTTACCAGTTGAGTGGTATAATAGTTTAGTTAGTGCAATTAAAGAAATTCAATCCTTCGGCTGCATGTATTTTAACATTAAATATACAACAAGAAAATTTTGTTGGAGTTACTTTTAGTTTCCGCCCACTCTTATTTCAAACTCTCTGTTGGCGCCCATTGTTGTTTCAAATTAGTATAATCCCTTTGCTGGTTAACACTTTCAAGCTCAGAAATAAAGTGAAAATGGCTATATGCAACCAGCATAAAAACAGAACTGCCTGCAAGTACTCGCAGTCTGTTCAGGTTTTATGCTGTTTGCTGCTCATGAGTACATGTATCTTAGGGTTGAAAATAAAACCTTTAAAACTTGAATCTAGATAGAAAGGTCTTTAATTTGATTATCTGATGGACTACAAACAAGTAAAAATTTGTATCGTAGTGTGAAAGGGTTAAATAACAAGTATGCTGTTTCATCTTTTAGATATTCAAGAACCAGCTATCATGTCTACCAGCACAGGGTCTGTGAAACCACGCAGGACGTCTTTAAAACAGTCAAACAATCAGAGTCATGGCACAGTGTTGCTAAGAAACCCTATGCCCAAATACAGTTTTGAACAGAAAACCAAGAAAAACACAGAACAGTCAAAATCGTCAACAAAAAAGGACATAAGTGAGTCAATTCATGACAGTATTATAACAGTCACTGCAAAGGCATTGGAGGAGTTATCTTCAAGTGATAAAACAATGGAAAATACCAATGAACAAATGCAACCTGTTTCTACAGCGACATTCAATCAAAATATTGGTAGACTCGTCAACTCTTTCCCACAGAAAATGGTGGAAACTAGTCAATCAAAAGAAAACGATGCGTCTGCAGAAACAAGAAGCGAGAAGACGAATGGAGTGAAACCAGTCAACAAAGTAGGACCAATCAGTAAGCAGACAGTGAGTGTTACCATGGCCCATTCTGTTAGTGAACCAGTCATACCTATGCCATCTGATTCAAACTCTAAGCATGGGGCTGTGATCAATACTAACAGAGTTCAAAATATTGATGACAGTTCAGAAAACAGTGCGGACAACATGTTAAGAACGGCATCTGGTACAAGAGCCTCCTTGTCACTCGAAGACCAGTCTGCTTCAGAGTCTACTGAGACTGGTACCTTTACCGAGAAAACAGGTGCTTTGTCTCTAGCTGGAAACCAGTCTGTGTGCGCTGGTATTAAGCCGTCTGCAAACTGTAAATGCTCAGAGAAGGTAAAGCATTTGGAAGAGGAGAAACAAATGCTGAAAAACCAATTGGAAGTGCAACTGCAGGTAACTGATTACTTGAGTTTGAACCTATTTACTTTAGCTTGATTGCATAGAAAGCCTTAGGTGAATTTAAATGCTCTTTAGTCTGTTTCCTAGGGTAAAACCAGAGATTGATGTCTATGGGGGAGATCTAAAGAACGCTCACACAATGGGCATTAAACCAGTGACTTTCTGGTACCTATTTTTTTTTTTTTGCCCTAAGCAAACACCATATCCATTACCAAAGGCCAGGGTTACCTGTTAGTTAAGTGTACAAACTGTTATGTGTTTATGGGCTTTAAATGACAAAAAATTCCATGAAAAGCCAAATGTGTCTTCCCTGATAAGCCTGTGCCGACTGCACAGGCTAAACTGGGATGACACTTTAAGCACATGAATTAAGCCCAGTTTTCCCATAACAAGGCACATATAATGAGACATGTACATTTTAGGTGAACCAGGAGCTGAAGAAGCTGCTGGTGGCCTCGGTGGGCGAGGATCTACAGCACAGAGTGGAGAGACTCACAAGGTCGGTACCTGTGAACCCTTCCCCACTCAGAAGCAAAGTGCAAATGACTATGTGCAAACAGCATAAAACCAGAACAGCCTGTGAGTAACTTGCAGTCTGTTCAGGTTTTATGCTGTTTGCTGCTCATCAGAATCTAAGGGTTGGAAATGAAGCCTGTAACCCTTTCCCTCTCAGAAGCAAAGTGAAAATGACTATGCGCAAACAGCATAAAACCAGAACAGCCTGCGAGTAACTCGCAGTCTGTTCAGGTTTTATGCTGTTTGCTGCTCATCAGTATCTAAGGGTTGGAAATGAAGCCTTAAAATTTGAATCTAGTTTGAAAGGTCTTTAATTAAAATTAATTTTCTGAGGGACTACAAAGGCGTGAAAATACATATCTAAGTGGTAAAAGGTTAATATATGAAAATGGCCTCAAGACTAGAAACATGCTTAAGTTTAATCTTAATCTTGATCTGAAACATTAACCAGTAATAAGTTATGCTCAAAAGTAATGTTGGGCATTCTTTTAAGATAGAATCTACATCACCCAGTGGAGTGACTCACAAGGTTAGAACCCATGTGTAGAGAGAACTGGACCAGAGACTTTAAACAGCCTTAATTTAAGTCTTAAGATCTTTTTTGAAATTCTGTAAATTATCAACAAAATTTAAGTCCTGACTATTTTATGTCGCTATGAGCGACTCCGAAGAATAGAAAATGTATAGAAAACTGGCCCCAAGCCTATAAACATCCTAAAGTTTAGTCTTAAGTTTGATCCAATGGAAATAAGATTGAAGTATATAGTATTATTTGAAAAGAAGGAGGGGACTTATGGTTTTCGCTCTGTGCGTCTGTCTGTCTGTCACACTTTTCTGGCTCCTGCGATAACTTTAAAAGTTCTTAATATTTTTTCATGAAACTTTAAACATGGATAGATGGCAATATGGACATTATGCACGTCATTTCATTTTGTTCCTACGTCAAAAATTCTGGTTGCTATGGCAACAAATAAAAAAAATCTGACAATGGTGGAATTTCTGACAATGGTGGAGCCGGTAGGGGACATATAGTGCTTGGCAATAGTCTTGTTTTTCAGTAATGTTTGTTTGGTGGTCTTACAGCAAAATTATATGAATGTGCCTCTCTATCTACATTCTCAAGTGGCTCCCTTTTTTCAGAGACAAGGCGTTGCTGTCCCAGGAGGTTGGTGACTACTCCAAGAGACTCTGTGACGACTATGAACACCTGGACAAGATCTCTATACAGGCAGACATGTGGCGCAGCAAGTACCTTGCATGCAGGTGAGAACAAGCAAGTACTTCACATGCAGGTGAGTTCAAGCAAGTTCTTGGCATGCAGGTGAGTACCAGCAAGTACCTGCCATGCAGGTGAGTACCAGCAAGTACCTGCCATGCAGGTGAGTACCAGCAAGTACCTGCCATGCAGGTGAGTACCAGCAAGTACCTGCCATGCAGGTGAGTACCAGCAAGTACCTTGTGTGCAGGTGAGTACCAGCAAGTACCTGGCATGCAGGTGAGTACCAGCAAGTACCTGGCACGCAGGTGAATACCTGCAAGTACCTGCCATGCAGGTGAGTACCAGCAAGTACCTGCCATGCAGGTGAGTACCAGCAAGTACCTGCCATGCAGGTTAGTACCAGCAAGTACCTGCCATGCAGGTGAGTACCAGCAAGTACCTGCCATGCAGGTGAGTACCAGCAAGTACCTGCCATGCAGGTGAGTACCAGCAAGTACCTTGTGTGCAGGTGAGTACCAGCAAGTACCTGGCATGCAGGTGAGTACCAGCAAGTACCTGGCACGCAGGTGAATACCTGCAAGTACCTGCCATGCAGGTGAGTACCAGCAAGTACCTGCCATGCAGGTGAGTACCAGCAAGTACCTGCCATGCAGGTGAGTACCAGCAAGTACCTGCCATGCAGGTGAGTACCAGCAAGTACCTGCCATGCAGTTGAGTACCAGCAAGTACCTTGCGTGCAGGTGAGTAACAGCAAGTACCTTTCATTCAGGTGAGTATCAGCAAGTACCTGGCATGCAGGTGAGTACCAGCAAGTACCTGGCATGCAGGTGAGTACCAGCAAGTACCTGCCATGCAGGTGAGTACCAGCAAGTACCTGCCATGCAGGTGAGTACCAGCAAGTACCTTGCGTGCAGGTGAGTATCAGCAAGTACCTGGCATGCAGGTGAGTAACAGCAAGTACCTGGCATGCAGGTGAGTTACAGCAAGTACCTGGCATGCAGGTGAGTTACAGCAAGTACCTTTCATTCAGGTGAGAAACAGCAAGTACCTGGCATGCAGGTGAGTTACAGCAAGTACCATGCATGCAGGTGAGTTACAGCAAGTACCTGGCATTCAGGTGAGTAACAGCAAGTACCTTTCATTCAGGTGAGTAACAGCAAGTACCTGGCATGCAGGTGAGTAACAGCAAGTACCTGGCATGCTGGTGAGTACCTGCAAGTACCTGACATGCAGGTGAGTTACAGCAAGTACCTTGCATGCTGGTGAGTAACAGCTAGTACCTGTCATGCAAGTGAGATACAGCAAGTACCTTGCATGCAGTGAGTCACAGCAAGTACCTGGCTTGCAGGTGGGTAACAGCAAGTACCTGGAATGCAGGTGAGTTACAGCAAGTACCTGGCATGCAGGTGAGTACCAGCAAGTACCTGGCATGCAGGTGGGTTACAGCAAGTACCTGGCATGCAGGTGAGTAACAGCAAGTACCTGGCATGCAGGTGAGTAACAGCAAGTACAGGTTGGTTATAGTTGCCAGTAGTTCCATTTGGTTGATATTTTAGGAAAAGCTCAAGGTTTTCTTGAAATTTGTGTAAGTGAAAACCTTGAGTGAGGAGCTTCTATTTTAGATGTATTTGGAATTAAGTCCCTGAATTCTCTGTGCAAGGCAATAAGAGACGCATTGGTTTCTTAGGCATTCTTAGTGATGAAACGACAATGTTGTGAATGTAAACATAGCTAAGTTTCATAAATCGTACCTTAAATTCACATTTAAATCAGATTCATAATTCAGGGTGAGGTCAGATAAATTTCCTTGTCAAAGGCATTCTACGTAATGATGCTGCATGAGAGAAAACATAGCAAAACATCATTATTTTACAATAACATTAGAGTTATGGCCCTTTTTGTTGTTGTGCAGGGTTAATGCAGAAAAATTGGTCTCTTTCAGGGAATTCAGAGTTATGCAGCTGCATGAATCTAAACAAAGCAAAGTGTTTTATTTTTTTTATGTTAATCTTTGTGCAGGAATGTAAGCATAGCAAAGTGACGTGAAAAAATTTACTCTTTAATAAAATCAGTTATTTTGCATGCTTGCAGGTTGATGGCAGACTGTAGACACCATAGATATGATCTCAATAAAACTGTATCAGAATGTGCATCCCAACAATGTCTAGGCCATGTTTTAATCTGGGTAATGCCTGTCCAAAAACTATGTCTCCAGGTCAATGCATAAAAAAACCATATTACAAAGCCACATTTTTGACTCATTATTAATGAAAAACTTTATCACAACGATTTTGTCTGCTTACAGGGTGATGGCAGACGAGCTAGCCTCGTCGAAGGCGTTCTACGTGATGCAGCTGCGTGAGTGTCAGTCGGCCATTGAGAAACTGCTTAGTGAACGTCACCAGCTCAGGGCAAATCTCTACGACTCCTACAGGTAGACAGTGTACATGCTGGTGAATTTAACCCTTCCTGCTCAGATAAGCATTTTGACACATTTGTAGTTCCTTAGATAATCCAGTTAACCATTTGCCACTTAGATACATATTTTCACACATTTGTGGTCCCTTAGAAGGTTATCTTTCATTTAAGACCTTTCTTACTAGATTCAAGTTTTTATGCCCCCCTTCGAAGAAGAGGGGGTATATTGCTTTGCTCATGTCGGTCTGTCGGTCCGTCCACCAGGTGGTTGTCAGATGATAACTCAAGAACGCTTGGGCCTAGGATCATGAAACTTCATAGATACATTGATCATTACTTGCAGATGACCCCTATGGATTTTGAGGTCACTAGGTCAAAGGTCAAGGTCATGGTGACCCAAAATAGTAAAATGGTTTTTGGATGATAACTCAAGAATGCATACGCTGCGAACTCTGAACAATATAACTGAAGCAACTGGTCTGTAATCCTAAATCTATAATTATCAGTCCAATGAAACATCATCTTTTGAGTAAAATAAAGTAGATCAGTAAAAATATTATCAGAATATGATTTTTTTGTATATTTTGTATATTAAATATTGTGCTAATGTTTAATTTTGTTGATTAATATAAATATAAGCAGGACAGGGGAGGAAATACACTATTTTATCTTTCTTATATACAGGGGAAACAAATGCAATAAGTTAAAATTTCATGTTTAATGAATAGAGGATATCACCCCCCCCCCAATTTTTATTTTTTTTAAGCATCATCTAATAAATTACCACACCCCACATTATACCCCCCTCTCACCCCCCAACCCACCTTCCCCCCCACACCCCCTACCCAGGGTCTTTCCCAGGCCATTAAAGCGCCCCTTGCTGGGGCGCTTGAATTTCGAAATCAGAGTCCCCGGGGCGCTTGAAATTTTCCGATCAGTGTATTCTTCAGTAAAAGAAAGTGGAGATTGTCCAAAAAAAATCAAGGTTTTCCTATCAGTGTATTAATATTCCCTGTTTTAAAAGAGCACTCGGTTCCTACTTTCACAAATAATCGCCATAAACACCACATGGGGTAATAGATAATCCACTGATAAGAGAATAGCATGACGCCCGTATCGATTATTCTAGCCACATTACTCGGTCATTTAAATGCTGACAAGGATGTATCTGGTAACTTTCCAGTCGTCAAACTGTGAAGTTCATCGTCCAATCGGTTACGCGAATGCTTATGAGGGCGGGGTTAACTATCGACCATTATTTTTGATTGACGTCGGGAATGAAGTAAGAGTTTATCGCAGCTTGATTAGCAAGAAGTTGTACCCTTTGAGTAATATAAAACCGGTAATTAGTACAGTACATAAAACCGGTAATTAGTACAGTACAGAACATTAAAGACGGTTTCGGGCATCATCATCACACCTTTTTACTGTAAACAAGTGTTACCTATGACTCATAATTAATACGAGAAATTAATTGCAAGTGGTAAACAATTAATTATTATAGCGAGTAAGTTGTGCAAATGACTCCCGGTTACAATTATGTGATAAGGCCAAAAAAAAAAATAGTCTTGGTTCAGGGAACCCGACCGACCCTATTTTTTGCCCCCGACCCTAACGATTTTTTTGGTCCATGGAAAAAAATCTGATGGCGAAAATGCTAAAATCTCGTAAAATTTCATTGAAAACAGCCACCAATTAAACCTGGATTGGTTTTTTATATTTTTCTCTTTGTTTCAATGAAAGTGTTCGCAATTTGAACAGTGAACAATAACCGGTCTGCACGTGTATACGAGACAATCGCTTGACCTTATTGTTATTGAAGTGCGCATGCTAGCTGGCCAATCAACATTGAGCTCGCTTACACATGAAATGACGTTGTTAAATGAAATGTAAAAATGGGTGGAGCTATGGAGTAATATTCGGTCATTCATGCGCAGACACTGTGCACTTTGAATACACAGTTAATATTGTCGTCTGCAAACAAAATAGCGGCCGGTCGCAAATGTCGTATTATTAAAGATTAAAAATGAAAAGAAGCGTGACAATATTTTAACTATTTCCAAGCTGTCTATTGATCTGAATTTAAAAGTGATAATTAAATAATTAGTTCTATGTCGATGATGTTACAACTTTCTGCCAATTTCCGATCGAAATGAAAAGATGATAATTAATTAATTTGTTTGTTTTACTCGCACACTATGCTAACTGACAGCAGCGTATTTTAATCAAATAAAAATGTGAAAAACACGCGCGGTTTAATTTTAATTAACATTTCAAATTTTTAACACATAGGAAGAGTCATTCATCTACACTACTATAAAAATGGAAGTAACCACTTTGTCTCTAAAGTCGCTCACATGGCGTCTTTAACCTTAAAGCGTTGTTGGACGAAAAAGAGTCATAACAAAAAAAAATAATTAAAACACAAAACACTAGAACATTCAAAGAGTCATGGAAACTTGACAACAATTGGCTTCGCTTTGATAATGAATCAAAATCAATGTACTGTGACGCCCTTAGCCTGTACAAACCAATAGCAACATTCAAATTTATGTACACTGCTCACTTCCTGTGCGATGCGCTCAAACCCATTGCCATTTTATCAAAAAATGTACCAGAAGAAAGACTTGTGCTATTCTGAGGTTACCCTCTTTTTGACAGCAACTATTCAGACTCTTGAGCACCTGTCGGAGACTAGGTCAGGTCTCATGATGAAAAAAATTCTGAAGGTCACACACCAAAAACCAGAGACTGATAAAGATGGCTTGTTCACTTTTGAATATGAAGGTCACACTATCACAGACAGACAAAGAAAAAATGGTTGGCTAAAAGAAATTTTGGGCCAGCGCTAGCCCTGAAGAAGTGCATAAAGAGCTAGGAATATTGAATAATATACAACGACTAAATACCACATGTGCAATATTAATCATTTGGTCAGTGTTTAAACAATCATGGGTGCATTAACTGACCCTTTTTCACCCTGAAATCAGTCGACTGGTAAAAAAAAAAAAAAAAAAAAAAAAAAAAAGAAAAAACCTACCTACCCTCCTACATTTTTCTGGCCATGTTCCCTGAACCAAGACTATTTTTTTTTTGGCCTAAGTTCATAACAATTTATTTAATTCCAGTACATGTATATTTCAACATGTCCATTTATAGAACTGATTCACCTCGTTTTTCTGACATTTATTCGACACGTAATGCGCTTTAACAAATTTTCGTTGAATTAATTACGCACACTTGTAAATGTTTCGTCCGATAATCGATAGTTAGAAGACTGACGATGGCAACCGGCCGTGATCCTCGTGGACAACGTGAATTTCATGCATAATTCCGTCAAAACATTTATTCGACTCGTAAAGTGTGTAAACAAATTATCGTTGAATTTATAACGCAACGGTTAATATTTGTTGAAATCTCAAATGGGAATAATTACATTTGTAATCCGAAACCCATTACCGTAAGTCGATGTTAACGCGTTTTTAATCCGAAACACACTTCCGAATGTAAATGTTACCGCAACGTTAAATATTTTTGCTTCAAATTAGCAGTGCAAATTTATTTTGTGTCGAATCTTTTTCTCAATTAAAAAGAGCGCGAAAATTATGCAGCATGTACAACGTCGCGTCTATTGCATACAAATGGCGTGTATATAGCGTTTTAACAAGCACACAACAGGTCAGGGGATTGACGCATATTCAGAGGCAATATTTCATCAAATCTATAAATAGTCACTTAAAAATGGCAAGGTTTGTGTTAAAGAAATAACTGAAAGCTTTTATCGTAAATATTTACCAGAAAGAGATTGATAAAAACGGAATTAACGGGATTATCGGGAAATAAATAGAAACTTGAAAAATAGTAAGTATTCAGTAATAGAGTCGGGTTGAAACGGATGTATTGGGGAATCATTCGAGTCGGGATTTTACTATCTGTGCGGAAAAGTTTTAAAACAATTAAACAATATAAAAAAATATATTTTTAAATGACTGGGGGATTTTTTTGAAGAGTCATAGCGCACCAAATGACGTCTTTTGACGCTGTTTTTCTTTGAGTTATAACGCACCACAGAACGTGAATTGACACGTTAAATTAACAAAAATCAACGTCAGGAGGGGACACCACTCCCGAACCCACCCCCGGTCGGCCCCGGGGCGCCTGAACAAATTCCTGGGGAAGGCACTGCCCCTACCCCCCTCCAATTTTTTTTAAACGTCTAATAAATAACCCCACCCCACATTATAACCCCCCTCTCACTCCCCCTACCCCCCCCCCCACCTCCCCTACCCCCCACCCCCCATTTTTTTTAACATCTAATAAATTACCACACCCCACATTATACCCCCCTCTCACCCCCCCCCCCCCTAACCCCTCACCCCTCTCTCCCCAAAAAAAAATTTTTTTTTTTAAACATCTTATAAATTACCACACCCCACATTATACCCCCCTCTCACCCCCAACCTCCCCTACCCCCCCACCCCTCCCCCCCCCCAAAAAAAGTATTTTTTTTTAAACATCTTATAAAGTACCACACCCCACATTATACCCCCCTCTCACTCCCCCTACCCCCCCCCCCACCCCCCCAAAAAAAATAAAAAAAATTAACATCTTATAAATAACCACACCCCACATTATACCCCCCTCTCACCCCCACCCCCCCCCTATCCCCCCACCCCCCAACAAAAAAAATTTGAAACATCTAATAAATTACCACACCCCACATTATACCCACCTCTCACTCCCCCCTACCCCCCCACCCACCCCCATCACCCCCCCCCAAATATTTTTTTTCTTTAAACATCTTATAAATTACCACACCCCACATTATACCCCGTCTCACCCCCACCCCCCTACCCCCCCCAACCCCATTTTTTTTAAACATCTAATAAATTACCACAACCCCACATTATACCCACCTCTCACTCCCCCTACCCCCCCCACCCCCCTACCCGCCCCAACACCCCCCCACCCGCCCCCCCCCCCAATTTTTTTTTAAACAATCTTGTAAATAACCACAAAACCCCACATTATTACCACCCCCTCTCACCCCCCACCCCCCCCTACCCCCCCCCAAAAAAAAATATTTTTTTTTAAACATCTTATAAATTACCACACACCCACATTAATACCCCCCTCTCACCCCCACCCCCCCCCCCCTACCCCCCACCCCCCCCCCCCCAAAAAAAAAATATTTTTTTTAAACATCTAATAAATTACCACACCATACATTATTACCCCCTCTCACCCCCACCCCCCCAAAAAAAAAATATTTTTTTTAAACATCTAATAAACTACCACACACCACATTTTACCTTACCCCCTCCCCCTCTCACTCCCCCCTACCCCCACCCCCCCACAATTTATTTTTTATTTTTTAAACATCTAATAAATTACCACACCCCACATTATACCCCCCTCTCACCCCCACCCCCCTACCCCCCCCCCCACCACCACTCCCCCCAAAAAATTATTATTTTTAAACATCTAATAAATTACCACACCCAACATTATACCCCCCTCTCACTCCCCCCTACCCCCCTTTCCCCCCCCCCCCCGCCCCCCCCCCCCCCTAATTTTTTTTTTAAAACATCTTATAAATTACCACACCCCACATTATACACCCCTCTCACTCCCTCTTGCTTGATCATTACTAACAGATGACCCCTATTGATTTTCAGGTCACTAGGTCAAAGGTCAAGGTCACAGTGACTCGAAATAGTACAATGGTTTCCGGATGATAACTTACATTAGGTCAAAGGTCAAGGTCACAGTGACAAAAATCGTATTCACACAATGGCTGCCACTACAACTGACAGCCCATATGGGGGGCATGCATGTTTTACAAACAGCCCTTGTTGAGACTTCATTTCCAAACCTTAGATACTGATTAGCAGCAAACAGCATAAAACCTGAACAGACTGCAAGCTAATGGTTTTAATCTAGCTGCATATAGCCACTTTCACTTTGCTTCTGAGTGGGAAAGAGTCATTTAATTGTTTCTTATTTACGATTTGTTTGTTTTTATCTGCCAATATGCACCTCTTTAGATTTTTTATGCCTTTCAACAAGATCCGTATTCTTCTATTCCTGCTTGCCAACGTAAGTCTTACACCAAAGATTATGCATGAATAAATTAATGATTATATGACATATATAACTCAATCTTGATGAAACTTGGTCAGAATGTTTACCTTGACAATATCTAGGTCAAGTTCTAATCTGGGCCACATGCTTCCATAAAGGGTTAAATCTTAGAAACACCTTGCTACCACTCTAGAAGCTACATTTATGACTCAGTTTCAATGAAACTAGGTCAGAATGTTTATATTGACAATGTTTATGCTGAGCTATAATGTTGGTCACATTCGTCAAAAAATAGGTAACTTGGTCAAATCTTTGGGAAAAAAACTTTGCTAAACTCATATTACCACCAAAGAAGCCATTTTTTATTCAATCTTGATGAAACTTTATCAAGATATGCAAAAACCCATACAACCACTCTAGAACCAATCTTGATGAAACTTTACTGAAAAATTAGAAGAGAAAAACCAGTCTTTTGTTGCATCTCATCATTTTATCAGCTCATCTATTTTTTGAAAAAAAATTATGAGCTATTGTCATCACCTTGGCGTCGGCGTCCGGTTAAGTTTTGCGTTTAGGTCCACTTTTCTCAGAAAGTATCAATGCTATTGCATTCAAACTTGGTACACTTACTTACTGTCATGAGGGGACTGGGCAGGCAAAGTTAGATAACTCTGGCGTGCATTTTGACAGAATTTTGTGCCCTTTTTATACTTAGAAAATTGAAAATTTTGGTTAAGTTTTGTGTTTAGGTCCATTTTATTCCTTAAGTATCAAAGCTATTGCTTTCATACTTGCAACACTTACTAACTATCATAAGGGGACTGTGCAGGCAAAGTTATGTAACTCTGACTGGCATTTTGACAGAATTATGTGCCCTTTTTATACTTAGAAAATTGAAAATTTGGTTAAGTTTTGTGTTTAGGTCCACTTTATTCCTACAGTATCAAAGCTATTGCTTTCATACTTGCAACACTTATTAACTATCATAAGGGGACTGTACAGGCAAAGTTATGTAACTCTGACTGGCATTTGGACGGAATAATGGGCCCTTTATACTTAGAAAATTGAAAATTTGGTTAAGTTTTGTGTTTTGGTCCACTGTACCCCTAAAGTATCATAGATATTGCTTTTATACTTGAACACTCGCAAACTATCATAAGGGGACAGTAAAAGGACAAGTTGCATAACTCTGGTTGTCATTTTTACAGAATTATGGCCAATTTTTTACTTAGTAACTTTGAATATATGGTTAAATTTTGTGTTTCGATCCACTTTACTTCTAAAGTATCAAGGCTATTGCTTTCAAACTTCAAATACTTTCATGCTATCATGAGGTTACTGTACCTGGCAAGTTGAATTTTACCTTGACCTTTGAATGACCTTGACTCTCAAGGTCAAATTATTAAATTTTGCTAAAATTGCCATAACTTCTTTATTTATGATTAGATTTGATTGATACTTTGACAAAACAACTCTTACCTGACATACCACAATGACTCCACCCAAACTATCCCCCACGCCTTCCCCCCCCTCCCCCCGAAATCCCCCCCCCCATTTTTTTTTTTTTTAAGATCATCTCACAAATGACCACCACACCCTCACACTATACCCCCCCCCCCCCACCCCAACCCCCCCCCCCCAATTTTATTTTTTTGTAATGGTTAAAAAACACAAATATTTATTTTTATTATTATGCCCCCCTTCGAAGAAGAGGGGGTATATTGCTTTGCACATGTCGGTTGGTCTGTCCACCAGGTGGTTTGCGGATGATAACTCAAGAACGCTTATGCCTAGGATCATGAAACTTCATCGGTACATTAATCATGATTCCCAGATGACCCCTATTGATTTTCAGGTCACTTGGTTAAATGTCAAGGTCACGGTGACCCGAAATAGTAAAATGGTTTCCGGATGATAACTCAAGAACACTTATGCCTAGGATCATGAAACTTGATAGGTAGATTGATCATGACTCGCAGTTGACCCCTATTGATTTTCAGGTCACTATATCAAAGGTCAAGGTCATGGTGACCTGAAATAGTAAAATGGTTTCCGGTTGATAACTTAAGAACGCTAATGGCTACGATCATGAAACTTCATAGGTACATTGATCATGACTCGCAGATGACCCCTATTGATTTTGAGGTCACTACGTCAAAGGTCATGGTGACCCGAAATAGTAAAAAATAGTAAAATGGTTTCCGGATGATAACTCAAAAACGCTTATGCCTAGGATCATGAAACCTCATAGGTACAATGATCATGACTCGCAGTTGACCCCTATTGATTTTGAGGTCACTAGGTCAAAGGTCAAGTGCATGTTGACCCGAAATAGTAAAATGGTTTCCGGATGATAACTGAAGAACGCTTATTCCTAGGATCATGAAACTTGATAGGTAGATTGATCATGACTCGCAGATGACCCCTATTGATTTTGAGGTCACTAGGTCAAAGGTCAAGGTGACCCAAAATAGTAAAATGGTTTCCAGATGATAACTCAAGAACGCTTATGGCTAGGATCATGAAACTTCATAGGTACATTGATCATGACTGGCAGATGACCCCTATTGATTTTCAGGTCACTAGGTCAAAGGTCAAGGTCACAGTGACAAAAAACATATTCACACAATGGCTGTCACTAAAATGGAGAGCCCATATGGGGGGCATGCATGTTTAACAAACAGCCCTTGTTTTCTTTTTGAAATACCGTCCAACCATCACACCCAAGAATCCCCTCCCCCCCCACCCCCCCACCCCCGAACAATTTTGTTTGTTTTTTTTTGCATTTTTTTTCCGCATTTTTGGAAGATAATGTAATAATTGACCACACCCCCACACTATACACCCCTCTTCACTCCACCCCTCCCTCCTTTGTGATTGAAATTGAGAGTCCCTTCACCTTTAAAAAGAAAATAGATGAGCGGTCTTCACCGGCAAGGCGGTGCTCTTGTTGTGATGCTTTTTTTATAATTTGTTTTTACCTGTACTTTCATGTGTCACAGGGGCCTGCAGCAGATTCATGATGCCTTTGACCCCCTCCACTCCCAGGCCTCTGTAGGGCCACGCCTCCTGACCTCCAAGAACTGCCTGGACCTAGCCAGGACCAATCAGCACCTAGTGGAGGCCATCAAGTACCGCCTCCTGCCCAGTCATGTGACCAGCGCTATAAATAGTAACATGGAACCAGACTGGCATGACTATCTCACGCAGGCTGAGTCACACGCCAAAGAGGTGGGTTTGCTTTTTTTGTTTTCATTTGAATTGTTAATGAATAGACATAATTTTTCAAACTACCATTTATCTTTTTGGGCCCAGTTGTTCAACATTTATCAATTGGTTAATAAAGCTAACTATCGTTATTTTTTTAATGATTATAGATTAAATAAACCTTGGTAAATGTATCACTGTCAAAAATTATTAACTAGCTCTACAGATTTTAGCCCATATTTCGGAGATGATCCCAGTAATGAAAGGGAAAATTATCGCCAAACTATAACCATGTTTAAATTAATTGATGGTTAACTGTCTTCATTCTAAATTTTTAAGGAATTTTTCATAGCTTGAATAGCATTTCAGGAGTTGCAAAAAAGTGGGAATAATTCTTTTTGTGAAAAACACCGCATTTTTCATGAATCCAATGAACAAAAATGGATGCATATGATTATCATTTTAATATTTATTTCTCAAGACTGAAATAACTTTATTGGCCAATAATAGCAAAAGCAAAATCCTTTGACAGTGTTACATTATCTTTTTTATTGTCAGATGCATCATGATCACTGCCTTTTGTATGCTCCATGAGAGACATTTATATTCTTATAAAAGTTGACCACTTTAACATAGATTCTTTTTGTTGCATGTTGACTTAATCAACATCTACTATAAACTTTATGGAATTAATTGCAACTGAAAGTCCACAGTTTACACTTTCTACTGGAAACTAAAGAATGAGTCATACGGAAAAAACAAACCCCACACGATTTAAATGAGTTGAATTGCACTTTAAAAGCACATAAACCCTCAAAATCAACGAAAACATTGTACAATATTTAGAAGAAAAAAAAAGTTACCACATAAAAAATCAAGGTTCCTTAGCTAAAATTTCAACGCTAGATGTGGTCTGGTAACATAGATTTAACAAGATACAAAATGCTCTTCTTTTTTTTGCGGGACAATATATTCAACAAATGTTCATGTACCAAGTTAGTGCATGTGTCGTATGAATAGATGTCGTAGCCCGAATCAAAATGTATATTGTGCCACATAAAAATAAAAACGAGAATTTTGTATCTTGTTAAATCTATGTTACCTTAGCACATCTTGCATTGAAATTTTTGCTATTGCTATACATTGATTTTTTGTGTGTTAACTTATTTTTTTTTAAATATTGTACGAAATTTTCGTTAATTTTGAGTATTTATGCTACTTTAAGGAACAGCTGTGTTGATTGGTTATCAAGTAAGCCAGTTAATTAAGGAATAAATGAACCATTTTTACAAAGAGAAATTATTACACAACCAGTGCTGTTAGACGTATTTTAGGTTGTAAAACAATAAGGCTTAAATTTTGAATCAACTGGTGTGGATATTTCACTAGCTTTTTTTATTGACAATCAGCAGACAATTCTATATTTGCTTCAGGTTTCAAGGTTTATTCAAAGATTTTATTAAAGTTTCGAACAATTAGGTCCTAAATATTATTCAGTTCAGATCAGTCTTAACTGTGATAATCAAAGCACAAAAATAATTGTTCATTAATTTCAAAGGTGTTGTTTATAAGGTAATAAACGATTGTGAAGGAGTTCTCATGCATGGGAATTATTGGTGCATCTTGTTTTATTTTGATCGGTTGATATAAATGTAAAAAGACAACAACATAATACTTGTTCCATGAAAGCATGAAAGTGCAATGAGGATATGCAATAAAAAGCTGATATCAAAGTGGATGAAATATGGACATAACAAAGTTTGCCTTAACACTGATATTAACTATTGTTAAAGCTAATAAACTAAAGAATGTGAACAGTTTCATTGTTTACCCCAAATACAGACTAACCTGCTGTAAAAAAAACACTCCTGAGTAATTGAGTATACAAAAATTTTCCTCGCAATGCAGTTTGACTTTAAATGTTCAAATAAAATTGGTCTATAGTTGTACATGTATATTCTTATGTAAATAAATTGATGACAAGTTGCCATAGACATCTGTGTATAAAGCGCACCCTGTTTTGTAATCCCAAACTGGAGAAAATATCATTTTAGGCTAGCAGCCAGGATACCACTATCAATGTATATTGTCGCCAACTATTTAAATAGAAACTTGGTGGTAAAAAAACTGGGTGTAATACATGGTTTTACTCAGAAAACAAAATTGAAATGTTGGTACCATAAAGTTAATAATATGATGTTCATAAATACAATTCCAGATTCTCTCTCGTGAGATGCGACCTGAAGATTTCCGATGCCTGGCAACCTCCCATCGTCTGGCCCTGAATGCCCCGGGGGTCATGTCCGTGGACAGGTTCCACCCTTGGGCCAACTTTGACAACCTCACACTGAATGTGTGTTGCAAGTGTAAAGGAGAGATCCGTATCGTGTAGCCACCAACCACTTCTGCTCATAATTTTGTCCCTTTAATTATAAGGGCACATAGTTGTATAGCATATTTCCAATATGGCTTTTTTTAAAGGTAACACATGCCTCACCTATATGCACTTTTTTCAATGTCATTGCCTATATTAAATGTAGTTTTAAAGATGGCCCCCTTGGAAGAAGTGAGGTATACTGCTTTGCACCTTTCTGTAGGTTGGCTGGTTCATTGGAAGGTCTGTCCGTAGACCTTATGTCTCAGTGCGATATCTAAAGAACGCTTTGACCTACAAATAAAAGTTAATTTGGAGGAAAAAGGACGTCAATAGATTTTGAGGAAAACAGGTCAAAGGTCAAGGTTACAGGGGCTTGTCATAAAGTACTCATTTCTGCATGATATGAGATATTTTGAGAATCATTTGACCAAAGATCATGCAAATTTGTATAGTGGTTACATAAAGGGAAAAGAAAATGCATTTTGTCACCAGGGCAAAGGTCCAGGTCTTGTATCAAGAAAAGGGTTTCGTCATGATGCCTACAGAATGCTATGACCTGCAATGTTCTTAATCCTTTCCCTCTCAGAAGCAAAGTGAAAATTGCTATGTGCAAACAGCATAAAACCAGAACAGCATGGGAGTAACTCACAGTCTGTTCAGGTTTTATGCTGTTTGCTGCTCATCAGTATCCAAGGGTTGGAAATGAAGCCTTTAAAACTTGAATCTAATAAAAAAGGTCTTAAATTTAATTTAACTTTTTAAGGGACTACAAATGTGAAAAATACGTATCTAAGTAGAAAAAGATTAATTAATATGCTGGTTACATTGGAGGAAAGATTGATGCCTATTGAGTTCGAGGTCAATGCATCAAAAGTCATGGTCACAAGGGCATATAACGGAAAATACATTTCCGCACAATAGCTTAGAATGCTTTGACATTATGCAAATTGATGTAGTGGTTACTAAGGTGGAAAGACGCCTATTTTGGTTGTGGTCATCAGGTCATAGGTACCAGTCACATGCGCTTGTATAATTGAAATGGTTTCCGCATTATATCTTATAGTCTTCAAATCAAGAGATCTTACATAAAGATCACTGGATAATTTGCTGCAAGTCAGGGGTCATATATTGTTTACAAACATCTCTTATTGAAATCTTAATCAAAGGTATATAAAATCTTTATTATCCCCACGCTTTTTGAAAAAAAGGTGGGGATATTGTGGTGATCTCCGCCGTCCGTCCGTCCGTCCGTCTGTCCGTCCGTCTGTCCGTCTGTCCGTCCGTCCTGGCCACTATCTCCTCCTACACTAAAAGCACTAGAACCTTGAAATTTACGCACATGGTAGCTATGAGCATATGTGCGACCCTGCACTATTTGGAATTTTGATCTGACCCCTGGGTCAAAAGTTATAGGGGTTGGGGTGGGGCCGCGTCAGAAATTATCACTCATTTTTTTAGGTTATTTTACATTTACTTCTTTATTTCTACACCGATTCACTTCAAATTGATACTGGACCTCACCTATGACAATACGGTCAATCTCAACCATGCATGGCCCCATTCCCAACCCTGGGGCGCCCCGCCCACATAGGCCACACCCACCAAAAATTTCCATTTACTATAATTTTTTCATTTCTACACGGATTCACTTCAAATTGATACTGAACTTTTGTTATGACATTAGGGTCAATCTCAACTATGCATGGCCCCAATCCCAACCCTGGGGCGCCCGCCCACATAGGCCACACCCACCAAAAAATTCCATTTACTATAATTTTTTCATTTCTACACCAATTCACTTCAAATTGATACTGAACTTCTCTTATGACATTAGGGTCAATCTCAACTATGCATGGCCCCATAACCAACCCTGGGGCCCCGCCCACATAGACCACACCCACCCAAAATTGCCTTTACTATAATTTCTTCATTTCTACACCGATTCACTTCAAATTGATATTGAACTTCTCTTATGACAATACAGTCAATCTCAACTATGCATGGCCCCATTACCAACCCTGGGGCGCCCCGCCCACATAGACCACACCCACCCAAAATTGCCTTTTACTATAATTTCTTCATTTCTACACCGATTCACTTCAAATTGATACTGAACCTCTCTTATGACAATACAGTCAATCTCAACTATGCATGGCACAATTACCAACCCTGGGGCGCCCTGCCCACATATGTCACACCCACCCAAAATTGCCTTTTACTATAACTTCTTCATTTCTACACCAATTCACTTCTAATTGATGATGAACTTCTCTTATGACAATACGGTCAATCTCAGCTATGCATGGCCCCATTACCAACCCTGGGGCACACCTAGGTCAAACATTCGGCGTGGGGATACGCGTCGGCCTCTGCCGCGCCATTTCTAGTATTAGAATTTAAATTGATAGATTTCAAAGGTTTCTTACTCCAGTAAAAGCTATGAATTGTTTATAAAAAAAGATGTTTTATCAGAAGTATCTTTTGTTAGACTGATGAATCAACTTCTATAGAATATTTATAGAAAAACAATGCAGAATTTACTCCCATAAGTGGGATATTGTTATTCTCCCGCTGGGAAAAGATGGTCATTATAATGATAAAATCAATGTTTCCTTGAAGCATGGAATAAGATTTTGATGGATAAGTGATAGTTTTTCTTTTAATGTATCATACCAACATGGAGCCCTTATATGCACGTTCATGTATACGGATACCTTTTCTAGATGCCTTATTCCTCAATAAGTTGTCCCTGTTTGTCATTATAAATTTTAAACATACGTTTGGTTGTTGTTTTTAAATTATTTTAACACCATCTTAAAATTGTTTTATAAGGTTAATTTACCTAAAAACTGAACAAGAAATAGTACAGATCACTGAGGCCACCCTTTTGTGACCATACCAGTAAGCCCGAAAAGGTTATTCGAACCAAAGTCAAAGGCTGATGTCTGTTACAGTTTGTAGGCTGACTTGGACGTCACTTAAATGCCAGATGGCCCTCTCTTATATTATGTGGCACATTTTAGCCTGTGTATATTATAATAAATAATATATTCTGTAATAATAATAATACCGGTATATTCTCAAAGACAGACGTTGAGCAGTTTTTTATGTTAGAAACAGAATAATTTGCATAGAGAATCATAAACTCAAAAAATATTTGTATTGCTTTTTGAACTTTGCTTTATAGGTTACAAACCACTAGAGTTGAGTGGACACAATATCATGCCCAGACTCAGCGCGCACTGTATTATTTCATCAGCCTTTAATAATAATTTTTGTCAGTTAACCTATAAATGGATCTTGTTTTTAATATATACAATGTAGAAGCATAATGATATAAAGTATAATACATGGGGATATGCACATGGTGTTACATGTTCTGAAACTATCACACTTTATTGTTTTTGTGTTACCTGATTTTTATATTACAGAGCTAAAACATTTAGCACTGAGGCAAAATATTGTTATATGCAAATAAATGATGATAACAAACCTTCTTCTTAAGCAACATTGGCTTATGTCTTACTTTCAAAGGTTTCTGTTTAGATTGATAATAATTTCATGTGTGTGAATTAAATAAGGCAAATATCTTTTTCTTGAAGTTGGTATTATTTGCTTTATAAAAAAACGGTCAGAATAAAAGTAATTGTTGTATCTACTGTTGACTGCTTTAAGATTCCAAACCTTGTTGCACTTCCCTTATATTTTCTCTGCATTTGGCAGTCACTGATGCTTTCCTTTGTAACATTATGTTTTGATCGTTATATATTATGCAATATTTATCATGTTTTATTTGTAATGTATTGTAATGCCTGGGCAACTTACATGTTATGAGGCATACACTTTCTGCTACTATGTACTAGTATGTGCATCATAAAATGGTGTCGTGTTCTGAGAAAACTGGGCATAATGCATGTGCGTAAAGTGTCGCCCCAGATTAGCCTGTGCAATCTGCACAGGCTAATCAGGGACGACACTTTCCACTTTTATGACATTTTTCCTTTAAATAAAATCGCTTCTGAGCAGAAATCCAATTTTGGCAGAACAAGCAGACTGCACAAGCTAATCTGGGACGACACTTAACGCACATGCATTATGCCCAGTTTTCCCGGAACGTAACTCAAATGTGTTAACAGTTCAACATTTTTCAAAATTTATCATTAATTTAGTTTTTTTCTAAAATTGAGTTAAAATTTACATATCCACTATTTATTAAGAAATTATTTTATTCAAGTTTTATGTATTTTTATTATCATGCTTTACATTGTAATAATAATCTGAACACTCTATTATGTAAATTTGGGATATAGCATAAAACTTGGAATGAACATCATTTGGTGGTTTTCTCAAACAAACCTTTTAGTATCATGTTTTGTATGGGTTTTTTTAAAGGGGCCTTTTCACAGATTTTGGCATTTTTTAACTTATTCATTAAATGCTTTATATTGATAAATGTAAACATTGGATCGTAAAAGCTCCAGTAAAAAATCAAGAATAAAATTTAAAAAAGGAAAGAACATTGCCCGGAGCAGGTTTCGAACCAGTGACCCCTGGAGTCCTGCCAGAGTCCTGAAGTAAAAACGCTTTAACCTACTGAGCTATTCCGCCGAGTACACATACTCAACGTATTTTATACCTTATATAAGCAATCTTCGTAGTTTCACAAAATTTAACGACAAAAACAGAACTCTCCAAATTATTCAATCGTTTCGCGTTGCAACGCTTTATAATTTTTAGGTTTTAAAATCGTCAAAAGATGCATATAATGGCTATATTAGAGCATGGTAAATGTTCAGTATTACTGTTTCCTCACAAATATCATAACCAAAACGAAAATTTGCGAATCTGAAACAACTTTTTTCAATTTTGTCAATTTACCAAAGCGTGAAAAGATCCCTTTAATATTCTGTCTTCACTTTTAGTATCATAAGCAATTTTCATTGACATTTCGTTCAACAGTGATGATATTATATTATCATTCTGACTGTATTTTTAACTATGTTCATGCATACGTGGACAGGTTTTCATTTTTTTAGGTAAAAACAATACAATTAGACTACTAGTTTTGAAGTTTAACCAATTTATATGATGCAATAATATAGGCAATTGTCTAATTTACTTATAAGTTGTCAAAATGAAAAAAAAACAATTAATGAAAAAATGACTTGTTGAAAAAAGACAGTTTATTCCAATATTGATGTTGTATTCCAAATTCGCATAATTGTGCATTTTAAGGATTCTGATAAACGCTTTTTTATATGATGAACTATTTTGGATTTTTTTTTAAATGAATGAAAAGCAATATCTGAAAACCACATTTGGCACATTGTAGCCGTTCAATTCATGCACAGTTTTGTGTCATCAAAGCACATGTGTGTTTTATACAGTATTGATCAGTTAATATATTTGTACCAAAACCCATTATAATCTTGCAATTTAATTATACAAATGCTTCAGTGTAAATAATAATTATTACATGGTAAATATTAACAAAATGAATAATAAAAGACACAGTAACAGAAACATTTTCTTTTCAGGACCCAAGCCTTAGAAACAACTGACCTTACCACGAAAGGTTTTGATTAAATTGAAGCATCTTTGTATTTTCATAAATGATCCTTTTTATGAGAAAACATGTTTAGTGCATGTGCAGGATGTGTGGTCTGAAGCAACCTGTGCATTCTACACAGGCTAATCAGGGACGACACTTTACTTATAAGAGACTTCCGTTAAACGAAAAATGCAGACTGCATAAGCTAATCTGGGACGAAACTTTATGCATATGCATTAATCCGTTTTCTCAGAGTGAGAATCACATATGAATAATTAAATATGTAGCTGTTTACGCTGTTTTATATTGTATCCTCATATTTTTAGCTCACCTGTCACGAAGTAACATGGTGAGCTTATGTGAACGTGTGATGTCCGGCATCGGTATGTGCGTGCGTGTGTGCGTCCGTCAACAATTAGCTTGTGTAGACAGTAGAGGTCCAAGTTTTCATCCAATCTTTGTGAAATTTGGTCAGAATGTTTATCTTGATAAAATCTGGGTTGGGATTGTATTTGGGTCATCTGGGGTCAAAAACTAGGTCACTAGGTCAAAATCTAGGTCAAATAATTGAAAAACCTTGTGTAGACTATCGAGGTCGCAGTTTTCATCCAATCTTATTGAAATTTGGTCAGACTGTTTATCTTGATGAAATCTGGGTTGGGATTGTATTTGGGTCATCTGAGGTCAAAAACTAGGTCACTAGGTCAAAAACTAGGTCAAATAATAGAAAAACCTTGTGTAGACAATAGCGGTCGCAGTTTTTATCCAATCTTTATGAAATTTGTTCAGAATGTTTATCTTGATGAAATCTGGGTTGGGATTGTATTTGGGTCATCTGGGGCCAAAAACTAGGTCACTAGGTCAAAAACTAGGTCAAATAATAGAAAAACCTTGTGTAGACAATAGAGGTCGCTGTTTTCATCCAATCTTTATGAAATTTGGTCAGATTGTTTATCTTGATGTATTCTGGGTAGGGATTGTATTTGTGTCATCTGAGGTCAAAAACTAGGTCACTGGGTCAAATAATAGAAAAACCATCAACAATTTGTTTGTGTAGACAGTCGAGGTCACAGTTTTCATCCAATCATTATGAAATTTTGTCAGAATGTTTATCTTGATAAAATCTGGGTTGGGATTGTATTTGGGTCATCTTGGGTCAAAAACTAGGTCACTAGGTCAAAAACAAGGTCACTAGGTCAAATAATAGAAAAACCTTGTATAAACAGTAGAGGTCGCAGTTTTCATCCAATCTTTATGAAATTTGGTCAGAATGTTTATCTTGATGAAATCTGGGTTGGGATTGTATTTGGGTCATCTTGGGTCAAAAACTAGGTCACTAGGTCAAATAATAGAAAAACCTTGTGTAGACCATAGAAGTGACAGTTTTGATCCAATCTTCATGAAATTTGGTCAGAATGTTGTCTTGAAGAAATTTGGGTTGGGATTTTATTTGGGTCATCTGGGGTCAAAAACTAGGTCACTAGGTCAAATAATAGAAAAACCTTGTGTAGGCAATAGAGGTCACAGTTTTCATCCAATCTTAATAAAATTTGATCAGAATGTTTACCTTGATAAAATCATGGTTGGGATTGTATTTGGGTCACCTGGGGTCAAAAACTAAGTCAAAAGGTCAAATATTAGAAAAACCTTGTGTAGACAATAGAGGTCACAGTTTTCATCCAATCTTTATGAAATTTGGTCAGAATGTTTATCTTGATGAATTCAGGGTTGGGATTGTATTTGGTTAGTCAGGTGAGCGATTCAGGGCCATCATGGCCCTCTTGTATGTTATTGTGCATATTGGTTGCTTTTTCTGTTTGTGTCTACTGACTGTTGTTCAGATTCTGTGATATGCAGTTTTATTTTAATGGTCCCAGGTCATCACATAAACCAAACAAGTATAATTGATACCATACCAACTGTGTCATGCGAAAATGGGTCTAATGCCACATGGTGCAAGCGTAGTTTCAGGGGAGGCGGAAAACTACAACAGGCGAGGCATGGTCAGGGGTGATAACCCCAAAAAAGGGTTAGGGTAAGGGTTAGGATTAGGGGTCGGGTTAGGGTTAGGGTTGGGTTTAGGCTAACCCAAACCCTAACCCGACCCCTAACACTAACCCAAACCCTAACCCTAACCCTCTAACCCCCCCCCCCCCTTGCGCAATACCATACCATGCCTCGCCCGTTGTAGTTTTCCGCCTCCCTAGTTTCAGACCAGATTGTGCCTTTGCGCAGTCTGGTCGGAGCTACCCTGTTTTCTATGAAGTCAAGCAAGGTTTTGTGGTCTCATTAGCAAACCGGTCAGCTCCTGATCAGTTTGCACAATACGCTGACCCATTTGCATGGGACCCATTTTTGCATGGCACATCTCATACCATGTAAAGGTGTTAAAAACTATTCATGCATGTCGCTTCTCTCATTTATGCAATTAAAACACGACATACTATTATATGTGAAACATGGTTATATAAACTTTGTATTCAGAAAGAATGTAAAACTTTGTACTAGATAGTTTATCAAATCAAAAGTATATAATGTAGTCTGTATGCAATTATGACAGAAAATTATGTTTTAAGATACATAACAGAATGTGTTCCCCAATTACAATATTAATATCTTTATATAAAAATGTATAACTGTTTCTGTTGAAGATTTTTTGCCTATGTTGCTCCAATTAAAAACAATTTAAATATGTTTAGTCTTGTAAACACATTTTACTTAAAATGGTTTAACTTAAACAACTATAACAGATGCAAAGTTTTTTTTATGGTATAAATTATTTGAATCTATGTATTGAACATAACTTGCATTATCTAGATTGTACTTACCATTTTCATGTAGTATGTTGGTGAAATGCTTTGATAAGTTGTTAACTGAAACAAAATAAAATAAAAATTGATAATTCTTTATTGTCGGTCGTTCTTTTGTCCTCGTCAATATTCACCACGTTGGCGCCTTTATTGATCTGCATGACACTTTTTCAGAACATTTGTTGCGATGAAATCTCGCCTTAGTTAAATACTGGTTCATCTGGGCTTAAAGCTAGGTCACTATGTCAAATTAAAGAAAAAAGCTTGTGTGTTCATACCAGAGGCCACATTTATGGCCCAATTTTGGTATAACTTGGTTAGAATATATTTTGCAATCATATCAAGGTCAAGTTTGAAACTGGGTCATGTCAGGTCAAAAACTAGGTCACTTGGTCATATGAAAAAGCTTTCAACACTATAAGAGCTCACTTATTTGCCACAGTATTATGAAAGTTGGTAAGAAAATTTGGTTCGAGTTTTTCTCAGCTGTATTTGAAACTTGGTTATGTGGGGTCATAAACAAGGTCACTAGGTTAAGTAAGAAAGAGTTTTAGCACTCTAGATTCATGATATTTGGTAAAAACATTTGTCTCCATGATAACTTAGCCACGTTTAAAGCTAGCTCAACAGATGTCAAACTTGGGTCAGTAGGCCAAATTAAAATAAAAGGTTGTTAACAGTAGAGGCCACAATTTATTGTCCAATCTTCATGAAACTTGGTAAGAACATTTGTCCCAAGCATATCTGGACCAAGCTTGAAACAGGGATGTTTGAGATAAAAAAGGTCATCAGGTAAAACTAAAGAAAAAGCTTGTACTCTTTGCAGAGGCTACATGTATTGCCCAATCTTCACGAAACTTGCTAGGAACATTTATCCTAATAATATCTTGGAGTTCAACATTGAGTCACATTGGATAAAAACTAGATCAAATGAACTAACATTGTTAACTAGCTTGTTAACACTCAACAATCAACATGTGTTACCCAAGTTTAATGAAACTTGATCAGAACATGTTTCCCAGTGATACTTCAGTCAAGTTCGAAACTTGGTTATGCAGGTTCATACTAGGTCATAAGATTACATTTAAGAAAAAGCTTTCAACACTCTATGCCACATTTATTCTGTTCCGTTCAGTAACTATGTCACTATGTCAAATTGAACAATTGAGTCGTGTTCTGAGAAAACTGGGCTTAATGCATGTGCGAAAAGTATCGTCCCAGATTAGCCTGTGCAGTCCGCACAGGCTAATCAGGGACGACACTTTCAGCTTTTATGACATTTTTCGTTTAAATAAAGTCTCTTAGCAAAAATCCAATTTAGGCGGAAAGTGTCGTCCCTGATTAGCCTGTGCGAACTGCACAGGCGAATCTGGGACGACACTTTACGCACATGCATTATGCCCAGTTTTCTCAGAACACGACTTAATTAGCTTGTGAACATGAGAGACAACATAAATTGCCCAATAGTCACCAGAATTGGTTAGAAAAATTCTGCTTATGATATCTTGACTGGGTTGGAAACTGGGCCATATGGGGTCAAAAACTAGTCCACAAGGTCAAATTAAAATAAAAAGCCTGCAATCAATCTATAGACCTGTATTTCCCAACCTTCATAAAGCTTAATCAGAAAATTTATCCCAATGATATATCGGCCGAGTTTGCAACTGAGTCTTTGGAGGTAAGAGACTAGGCCACTTTGTAAAATTAAATTTAAAGCTTGTGTACACTATAGAGACCTGATTTATTGCTTAATGGTCAGAAAGCTCTGTCAGAACATTTGTCCCAATTATATCTTGGCCATTTTTTTCAGCAGGGTCACCTGTGTTTACAAATATGTTACCATGCTCAGATTATAAAAAACTTGTGTTTTTATGATGTTATTTAATTAAGAGTCTGGAAATGATTGTGATTTGTTCAAAAGCATGGCCGTCACGTGCTGGGACAGTTGTCCGTGTAATTAAATGATAATTTGTGGTTATTTAATTTTATCAAAGTAAATGCTTTCAATCATATTACCCAAAATCCCACAATAAAAGTCTGTTTAAAATTTCACTGGTTGTAAAGACATCTGTGGCATTTACACTGTTTTGTTCCAAGTTCTCCCTAAAACTAGTTGATGAAGGTCGGCTTAAACTTTTCTCGTACTATATTTATTATTTACGTTTTTTAACAAAAATATGCAATCCTTTATAAAAAAGTGAAACTCCAGCTGGTGGAGCAGTGTGGCATTCTTATTTTATACAATTTCGTGGTCCCTTATTTAAGGCAAGTGACCAATTGCCAAAACAGTACGAAACAGCATAATACGAAACAACACACACACATAGAAGAATAAAGCTGGGGTCACCGCATTGGAACGGTCAGTGCAAAGACTGAGGGTTTACGCCGGTTTTAGAGCGCTCAACCTCACACTTGGCCCAGCAATATTGATGATATATACATGTATAAGTGTAAATGAAATTCAACCTCATAACATTGCAATTCAAATTAAACAATAATAAAAGGGTATTAAAACGCATTCAATTTAATTACCTTTTAATTATTCAATGGTACGAAGGAGACCAGACCCCGTGTTCACAAAACGATATTGAAATCGAAAATCGATTTTAACAGACATCGATTTTCATTTTTCCCTATTAACTACAATAGAAATCCATTTTCAATGACAAACAAAATCGATTTTCGATTGCAAAAAATGTTTTTTGAACACGGGGCCAGAGCAACAGAGTTACACCTTTTTGTAGGAACGATGAAATGAAATCACGAACAAGTGTCAACTACATCCCTTCTTTTTACAAAAAAAAATAAGTAAAAGTTATCTTCCCAATATCGGAAGCTGCAAAAAGATACAAAAATCAATCTGGCACAACACAAGTTTAATGTAGGCGCTTAAATGCGTCAGTTGGGTGAAAATTAAATGAAATACAACAACTTTTTACGCAGAATCGCTGTTCATTGTTTTGATATCTGAATATTTAAACGTTAAAGGGGCCTTTTCACAGATTTTGGCATTTTTTTAACTTATTCATTAAATGCTTTATATTGATAAATGTAAACATTGGATCGTAAAAGCTCCAGTAAAAAAATCAAGAAAAAATTTAAAAAAAGGAAAAGAACATTGCCCGGAGCAGGTTTCAAACCAGTGACCCCTGGAGTCCTGCCAGAGTCCTAATGTAAAAACGCTCTAGCCTACTGAGCTATTCCGCCGAGTATACATTATTGTCGTATTTTATACCTTATATAAGCAATCTTCGTAGTTTCACAAAATTTAACGACAAAAACAGAACTCTCCAAATTATTCAATCGTTTCGCGTTGCAACGCTTTATAATTTTTAGGTTTTAAAATCGTAAAAAGATGCATATAATGGCTATATTAGAGCATGGTTAATGTTCAGTATTACTGTTTCCTCACAAATATCATAACTAAAACGAAAACTTACGAATCTGAAACAACTTTTTTCAATTTTGTCAATTTACCAAAGCGTGAAAAGATCCCTTTAATATTGCTTATATGAGTCGTGTTCTGATAAAACTGGGCTTAATGCATGTGCGTAAAGTGTCATCCCAGATAAGCCTGTGCAGTCCGCACAGGCTAATCAGGGACGACACTTTCCGCCTAAACTTGATTTTCGGTAAGGAGGGACTTCCTTGAAACTAAAAATACCATAAAAGCGGAAAGTGTCGTCCCTGATTAGCCTGTGCGGACTGCACAGGCTAATCTGGGACGATACTTTACGCGCATGCATTATGCCCAGTTTTCACAGAACGTGACTCATATGTTCGAAAATAGAACACAGAGATCTAAAACTCAACCTTAAACACCAAAACAAATCAGTTTAGGGTCGACACAACGAAAAACAAGTACTTAACCCATTTATGCCTAGTGGACTCTCCCATTCTTCTAAATTGGATCAATTTATTTCCAAAATTAGGGATGTCTAGTATATTTATTCCTATATTTAGAATATTTCTTACAGAAATTCCTTTAAGCAAACAGCGCAGACCCTGATGAGACGCCGCATCGTGCGGCGTCTCATCTGGATCTACGCTGTATGCCAAGGCCTTTTTTCTAGACGCTAGGCATAAATGGGTTAATTTCAATTACGTAAATTATAAAACAGAAACTTTGCAAGCACGTTTGTCTCCAACAACAGTTGTTATGATTCACAACGCCTCTGATACATATTTTGATAATATTAAGACTTTTCAAATACATTTTGGTGACCCCCATATTATGTTTAAACAATTAATGGAATGTGCTTAATAACAGTCTAAAAATAGATCTATATCAGTGTCGTCAACTACGACATGCGCTTCACAACTCACTGTCAACCATTTCTTTGCTGACAGCATTGTCAAATAATGTTTTGGAAGTATACTTCTAATATATGAAATATTTATACATTGCAAATATACTATTCTAAATTTGCTAAGGATCACTTTTTATAGTATGTGTAATTTGAAGTTCAACCCTAGCTAGATTCAGCCAGCGTCACGCATCAATGATAAATCAATACATAAAAATAAAATAAAAAAAAAAACACACATTCTAATATCAAAACTTGTAAAATAACAGTATAAAATTAACGTTATACAAAATTAAAGATAATGTGAAAATAAAAAGTGATCCTTAGCAAATTTTGAGTAGTGTACTTTAAATCTAGCAATTTACACCATTTGTTACGACTTCTTGATATTCATTACGATGACTCGTTGTTCGTGTATACCCGGTACTCTAGGATGATCGGTTCTTCTCAATAAGAAGGATTAATTTGCAACTTGCATTTTATCTTACCTCAGAAAAGTAAATAGCTCTGATGAATTAAAACCATAAATATAGCTCTGATGAATATTAAACCATTGAGTACAATGAATTGATATTCCCTTCTACAATAGTTTGCTTTAAATCGTAAAGCTTATGACGTTAGTTTTTATTTACTGATTTACTGATAATTCCTTTGTGTGAGTAATTTTGTGTAAACTTTAGAGTTTGATATGCCTTTTAACGCATAAAGCCCTAAGTGTGTTTTAGCGTGGTTACTAAAGAATTAACAAGTTTTGTGTATTTATGTATGTTTTGTATTTTCAATTTTGCCTTATGTGTACTTTGAAAAAATCACGTTTTTGTTATTATTACTGCAGTAAATGTAAGGCTGGGCATGTCTTTAAACTGGTTTAAACACCCACTACTTTACATGGACCATTCCAAGGTGGCAATCCTAGTTGTACCTGGAACATTATAGGAACACTATTAAACTATAAATTAGCAAATTTCATATTTCGATATCTTCAATCGCAAAACTTTCAAATTATAAAAAAGTACATCGATTAAAATAAAACTCATTATTTGTAAAGCATACCTTGTTGTGTGCGAGTCTGATAACTTTCTGTATGCTACAAAAATTGTGGGTCTGGAGACTATGACTAGAAAGCTGATTGTAACCCATTTATGCCTAGTGGACTTTCCCCCCTTCTAAATTGGATCAATTTATTTCCAAAAGTAGGGGTGTCTGGTATATCTATTTCTATATTTAGAATATTTGTTACAGAAATTTCTTTAAGCAAACAGCGCAGACCCAGATGAGACGCCGCATCATGCGGCGTCTCATCTGGGTCTACGCTGTTTGCAATGTCCTTTTTTCAGGACGCTAGGCATAAATGGGTTAAACATGATGTAGCGTATATATGGACCATGCTCTGTGAAAATGGTATTAAATGCATGTGCGTACAGTGTCGTCTCAGATTAGCCGGTGCAGGAACGACACTTTCCGCCTGAACTGGATTTTTTTTAAGAAGATACTTTCTTTTAACGAAAAATATCATAAAAGCGGAAAGTGTCGTCCCATATGAGCATGTGCGGACTAAACAGGCTAAAATGGGACAACACTTTACGCACATGCCTTAAACCCCCTTTTCACAGAGCGCGCCTCTTATACATTTGCTTGCAAAACTTAATTGTAACTATATGCACATGTAAATTGACAATAAACATGCCAGTAAATATACATATATGTGACTGTTCTTTAAATTAACAATGAAAATAAGCACCGGATTTCTCACACTAGAAAAGTAGCTTACTGCATGCAAGACTGAATACATTTTAATTTTTAAAAAAGTATAAAAAATACATTGCTCTTGGCGTCTTTGACCAGCGATGTTTGATAACTTTTCACTCCATTAAAATATGTGTCGATATTCTAAAGGCAGATTCTCGGCATGATCAAAATATTTTTTGATATGTTTGTTTCACGGTTTTGCAATAAATTATAAAATGAAACAAACATACATTTTGTTTCACTCCATTTTCTTCAAGTCTTCCCTACTATTGCAAAATAAACCCACACTTATTATAAAACTGATAATAATTATTGATAATAGCTATAAACATACGATTATATTAGACGCATACAGACACAGCAATATACAGCGTTGTCAACCGCAACAGCACGTCCGCCGGTTACATAGCGTTCCCCGCGAGCGACTGTCGCACAGTGAAGGGTAGACCCGGAAATCACGTAACCCCAGTTTTCACATACGTATATAAGACCGCGTCGTCAAATGATCAATACTATTCTCAAGTAGTCAGTCTCACACGCAACAAGGTACGCTTTACAAATGATGATTTTTGTTTTAATTGATGTACGTATTTATAATTTGAAAGTTTTGTGTTTGAAAATAACGAAATATGAAATTTACTGATTTATACTTAAATATTGTTCCTATGATATCTGCTCAACGTCATATTTTCTTTTTTTATTGTGTTAATAAGCATGCTTAAAATTATTTAGGTATTGCATTCACGTATAAAAAAAGTTGGAAAACAAAACAACAACTTTGAAATAGACTAAAATTAACTAACCTACAGGCGGTGTTTCTCATTATAGTATGAATAGCGTGCACATTTTAACGCTGATGTCTCAATTAAGGCCTCCAATCTATATGACTTTGCACAAACACGACAAAAAAATCATACACGCTGATGAAATTAAATAAAAAAGTGTTGTTAATTAATTTATTTATTTTCATTTTTCAGTCGCAATGAAGGTCTCAATTCTCGCTGTTGTCGCCCTTCTTGGAGCTCTCGGCTGCGTTCTCGGTATGGGATACGGGGCCGGATACGGATACGTGCCGGTGTACCAAGGAGCGTCCAGGGGTTCTGGCGGTTTCGGGGACAGCGGACTCTGTAAGTAGAGCAACCATAATGCCATTTCTGATATTGTTGATGCACTTTTTAAATATGGCTTTAAATTGGTTAAAAATCACAAGGCTATGGATTGGCCTTTCGAAAGCATTGACCAAATTTGTTTCACGTTTAATTTTATGTTGTATGCCTTGGCCTGTATTGTATATGCAAGTGGGCACTTGCCTTAAAGAAATAACTTCTTTTACTTCACTATAAAACAATTCTCTTGAAAATGTTTTATGGAGTTTTATTATTTCTATAATTTAAAAAACCAAAATGTATTTTTAGGTGTCAAAACTTTTCCCAAAATGCCAGCCGCGAGTTATTGCGATGAATAAGAACTACGCATGATAGTCTTTTATTTGATATTTATTCTTACCAATCATAAGGTTTGTTTTTTATTCTAGTGATGCTGATTGGTTTGCTTTTCGTGTTCACGTTGTTGTTCAACACAAATCTGTTCAACACCACCGCTACCACCACCAGCTCTGCCACCCCCATTACAATCGTCCAGGGTTAAATGGTAAGAATATAATATTGGTCATATATTATGCCTCTGTGATCAACACGAGCTTATTTGTTCCTAACATGTGTCATGAAAATTCAAACTATACTTCATAATCCTTGTTTGCAAAACAAACATTTACAGCTTAAAAATGAATTTTAAATTCTATCTATAAATTGGCATTCTTAAGTATAATTAATTAAATTTCTACCAACAGGTAAAAACATACGTTTGGAATTTCCTAAAAATTTAACACTTCAATAGAAACTTTTATTTTTCGTAGATTGTATCACGAACTCGTTTTCATTTTAGATGTGTCACGTGCTCACGTCAATCATCGATTTCTACGCCCACTTCGCTCATCGCATCAATGTGATATAGATGTTGAGATATATTGTAGTTTTGTTGTTGACTGTTCCGTGTGTGCCTTAGTTTAATGTATCTTCATTTTTGGTTGTCAAATAAATAATCATCAACATCATACAAATGTGTTGTTCATCAATATTAAAGTGAAGATAAGGTCGACAAATAACTGAGGATGGAGCAAAATTTATAGAGAAAATACCGTTGAATATTTCGTCAGTAGAGTGAGAAAATAAATGTTCACGAGCGGAAATGTATAAATTGTCTGAGACTTTACTGATTATAACATTGATAGTGTGAAAAATAAATTATAGACCCTTTTTGTTGTAAATACAAGTTGACATTCATACTCGAACGTAATCGGGTTATTTGAGGAGAAGTTTTATCTGGTACCCAAATGGCATAGCCATTCATTTAAATATAACGCACTTATAGATTGAACTAAGTATGAGAGATTTATAGGAACAAGTTGACAAAATAAGACCGAATATTATGATAAACTTCATTCGCCAAAGATCACAGCATTACTCTCAAGTTCGATGTGTACAAGCATTTTTAATGGATTGTGTACATACATATGTTGTTTGTTCCCATTCAAACTGAACAGAAAATCTTTCTTTTTTTCGGATATTTTTTGTAATGTATAGATGTAACGGTTTATAATTTCAAGCGGCAAATAATCCATATACTTGTATGACTTAATATTCTTGAACAATTTTTTTTAAGTCTATACTAAACGAGTCACTTGTTATTTCCACGATTGCAAGCGCATATAAAAAAAAGTAATCAACCAAAAAGCAAGCGCACATCTGTGGTTAAAAAAGATCAAAATGATACACAATGTACAAAAATGGAACATAATGGTACCAAATATAACAAATGGCACAGAATGGTACAGAACAAAACATAATGATACACAATGAAACAGAATGGAAGAGAAGAGAACGGAATGATTTAAAAATACTGGTACTAAACGGAACGTTTTGGTGCGAAATGAAGAAGAACAAAGATTGTTTTATTATATTGCAATTTAATATTCTCTGATATTTAGATATCGGAGTGAAAAGCCTCGCACAAACAAAATACAACAGCATTGATTGTGTTAACATTATTATCGGATAAATAATGATACTTACTGTGTTAACAACAAAACATATGTATAAAAGCTTCTGAACAAGTTTGAATTTGGTCACGCAACATTAAATACATTGCTCGTTAATAATAAGAGACCTTTGTACTTTACTAGTAAGCTGAAACTGTTCACTTAAGCCTTATATGAAAAGGTGAAAACAAAATCAGTCCAATTCAAACTAAACAAATGTAAGTTTTGGTAAAAAAAACGAATTAAAATTCAAACGTGTTTACAACAAATATATAAATTTATTTGTTCTTTCACAAACATAGTGAAAATTAACCTAAACTTGAGAAACCGTATTATTTCTCATGGTTCTTGATTAAGGGCAAGTCCCCAATTGCCAATCAATGTGTCGTCGCACCAACGTACTATAAAGAGCAATAAGAGCGCCGACGGCGTTGCACGTCTATAAGAAAAATGTGAGATGTTTCTGTTGAAGTAAATAATAAAGGGACATTTGACTGAATGGAAATCTGAAAGGTTATCAAAAAGATATTTTGGTGGTACAGCGGTGGGATTGATTTTTTACCTCAATCCAGCGATATGAATCCGACGCTTATCTACGTTTAAAGTGAAAATTGTTATAACGCTACCATTTTACGAATATATTATCCACTTTTCGGAGCGAAAATCGGACATGTTGTTCACACGAATTTAGGTAAACGAATTCGATTTACGAATATATTAATCGGTAATCCTTTGTAACACGTTTAAAAAAATGTGTATTTTAAAATAAACGTAATTGTAATTGCAAGACACAACGTGTAAACAGTGGGTTGAAAAGTGTTATTTCGTACAATAATTTATTACAATCGTATAGGTAAAATATGAGTGACCCGAGGGCGGTAGACAGTGAGGTAACATTCCGTGACGGAAATTGTTCGTCGGCTCGTGGCGATGAAGACTCACCTGAGTCGGACGCGGAGGTTGCGTACGGAAGCCAACATGTACCTGACGACGGGGTACGTGGGCTTCACGAACAAATGTCGACTATGGCTTCCGTTTTGCGTGATGTAATGGTGGAGTTGAAGCAGCTGAAGGAAGCAGGGTGGAGCACCACATCATCAACTGCTAACAACGAGAACAACAACACATCTGTTGCGACGGTTTACAGGCGTGTGGGTGATCTGGTCTATGATCAGCGTAGTGCGGGTGAGTGCCGGGATGATTCTAGGGTTGGTAACAGAGTGCCCGACGTGAGGGAGTCGCAGCCGGAACCGCAAGCGCCGAGGTTTCTAAACAGCGGCTTTGTGATTGGCCGTAATTACGAACGGCAAACTGACAATGGACAGCCGCATGCGCAACCTGGGGTTTCAAATACCAGGTGCGAAAATGCCCGTGGCACATACGAGTACCAAGCTCCTGCCTACATGGATGGTCAACGTCAAAATCAGCAGCGAAGACTTCCACCTGTAAAGATGGCATCATTTAGTGGAAAAAGGGACTGGGTGACTTGGATATCGCAGTTTGAAGCGATCGCAAAAACGAACAATTGGAGCCAAAACGAAATGCTGGACCACTTGCTACCCAGACTCGAAGGTTTGGCAGCCCAGTTTGCATTCTCGCAACTCTCCCCAAACTTGCTAAATGACTATCAATCTTTAGTGGAAGAATTAGACAGCCGTTTCCGTGTCATCGAAACGCCGCTCTTTTTTGCGTCAAAGTTCAGCCGAAGGTCGCAACGCCATTGCGAGACTCTCGAAGAGTATGCAGCGGGGTTAAAGCAAGCAACTCTATGACAAGGCTCATGGCTGGAGAGATCGGCGTACTAGGGACGAAGATCTTGTACGAAGATTCCTAGAATGACTAAATGACGACGACGTCAAATTCGAGTTGGAGTTTAACAAAGAACCGCGGAATATAGATGAGGCGGTATATTTTGCTGTGAACCTGATAGAAATCCGGGGTTCAAACAGAGCTGAAAGGCGAAACCGTTATAATGCCAGGAGAACTGAATACGACGATTATGATAGTACCGTTGCAGACGAGGAAGAAAAGGCTTTCGCAATTAAGGGGGCAGATGCAAAGACAACTCCTTCGCGAGTAAAAAACGAAGATGAGAGCAAGAGCGAAGCATCTAAGATAAAAGAGCTATTGGCGAGGATCGAAAAACTAGAGGCAGAGCGAAACACACCTCAAAAGAGAAACTTCAAGAAAGATGTGACTTGCTTTAGATGCCAACAGAAGGGACACTATGCGAGGGAATACCCCAATCAAGAGCAGAAGAACGCTTTTAACAGGACAGCTGATAAAAAACAGAAGCCTTAAAAACGGAAAAGGACCAGCCCTTGCGGCCAAAGGGAGGTCCATGTAAATGATCTAGTATTGGAGGGCCAAAAGGAAACCACAACAGCGACAGAGCCAGTGAGCAGTTGTAACGACAGGGACTATGGAGATGGCCTGTACATTGAGGGTACAGTGGAAGATACCCCTGTCGTTTTTACAACTGACACTGGTGCCTCGAAAACTATTGTGTCTTCGAGGATCATCAATCGGCTTAGAGAGAGTGAGAAGCCAAAGTTAACTGGTGCCATAGGTTTGCGGGGAGCTAGGGGTATTCCCATTAAGGTAATGGGTCGAGGAGTCTTCAGAATGCAGCTTGGACCAGTCAAGAGGCTTCAAGAAGCTATAGTAGCCGACATAGAAGATGACGTGCTGTTGGGCTATGACGTGTTGGGGAACGCTGAGAGTCCAGCAGATATCATTTTGAGTCGCGGTATAATTTCTTTAGATGGCAAAGAAATACCTTGTTTACAGAAAAGGCTGAGGCAAATGCGAAAGGTAACTGTTGCAGACGATGTGCTAGTTCCAGGGAACTCAGAAGCTGTGATAGAAGTGTATGTGGAAAGAGAAGAGGCTGATGACGGAGGGAAGCCTGACTTTATCATTGAAGCCACTGATATGTTCCAAGAGCGGTACGGCCTAGTTTTGGCTGCAACATTAGTAAACATCAACTCAGCCCCTACTTGCAAGGTGAGGCTTATGAATCCGTTCCCTGAAGAAGCAGTGCTGAAGCAGGATGCCGAAATAGCACGTGCAGAACGCATTGATAGGGTGGTAAGTGTCGTCGTTGATAAAGAAAGCGAAGATGTGGCGAATAACATTAGTATAAGACGAATTGCAGTAAGACCGAATCAATAATTGCCTGGTAATGTAGAAGCACTTGCCCAAACAGGTTTAAACGAACTACCAGCTCATCTTAAAGATCTTCACGAGCGCTCTATAGTAGGTAAAACGGAACACGAGAAAGCCGTTGTTGCAGGTTTGCTTCACAAATACAGCGATTAATTTTCTAAAAATGACTGGGATATAGGTCTAACCCATTTAACAGAGCATTGCATCAATAACGGAGATGCCGCTCCAGTGAAACAAAGGCCTCGTCGGGTACCGTTAGCTTATGCCGACGAAGAAAGGAACGCAATCGAAGATCTGATGAAGAAAGGGGTGATCCAGAAGAGCAGTTCGCCTTGGGCTAGTCCGATAGTGCTGATAAGAAATCAGGCGCAGTTAGGCCGTGCGTCGACTACCGGCGCGTCAATGCTTTGGTTAAGCCAGACGGGTTTCCACTTCCGCGAGTCCTGGATTGCTTGGATGCCGTGGCTGGGTCCAAGTATTTTAGTAGCTTTGATATGACGTCCGGCTACTTCCAGATACCTCTGAAGAAGGAAGATGTACCAAAAAGCGCTTTCGTGTGTAAGTTTGGACAGTTTGAAATGACACGGATGGCATTTGGTCTAAACAATGTTGCTAGCACTTTTCAGCGTACCATGGAATTAGCACTTCAAGGTCTCCAGTGGCAGACGTGTCTCGTCTACATTGACGATATTAATGTGTTTGGTGAAAATTTCGTTGACCACATTGTCCGCGTTGATGAGGTGCTGGCGCGTATTCAAGACGCAGGTCTAAAGTTCAAGCCTGAGAAGTGCCGCATACTGCAAACAGAAGTTGTCTTACTTGGACATATAGTGTCAAAAGAGGGGATCAAACCGGACACGAGTAATGTTGAAAAGATAATAAATTGGCCTATTCCACAAACTGCAAAACAAGTAAAGCAATTCGTGGCTACAAGCTCTTACTACAGAAGGTTTGTAAGGGACTTTGCTAAAATAGCCAGACCAATGATTGACCTGACAAAAAAGAGGCACCTTTTCTTTGGACTGAACAATGTCAGATATCCTTTGAAGCCATTAAGAAGGCATTGGTTAGCCCTGAAGTGATGGGTTATCCATTGAACGGTGGTGGTATTTTCTATTTGGATGTCGATGCGTCTGGGTGCGGGATAGGTGGCGTTCTGGCACAGGAGCAGCAAGGTCGCGAAAAGGTGATCAGTTACGCGAGTAGGTCCCTTAACAAAGCTGAGCGTAACTATTGTGTGACAGAGCGAGAGCTACTTGCAGTGGTCTATTTCACACAATACTTCAGGCAGTACCTTCTGGGAAGACCATCAAGCCCTTACTTGGCTTTTCTCTTTGAAAGAGCCTAACGGCAAAATCGCCCGATGGATCGAAATCCTGTCAACCGTTCGATTTTCAGATTGAGTATCGCGCAGGAAAGCTTCAACCGCATTGTGATGCCCTGTCGCGCTGTGAAAAGCCAAGGGGATGTACATGTCACGAGGTCGATATGAGTGAACCCCTAAAATGCGGACCATGCAGCCGATGTAAGCATAAGGCAGAAATTATGGAATTTCAGCCGCATGGTACTTTAGTAGAAAGTAGAGAGCCATCAGAGGTCCATCTGAATGATGCTAATGAAGAGCAATCTTTGAATGTTGACACCAATACCGATGAAGCTGCTGGGAATAGTAAGCAGGTTGAAGGTGTAATGGTGGCCAGCATAAGCGATAACGTACGAGTGACTAAAGAACAGAATAACAACCTTTCGTGGGCATGTGAAATGTCTCCTGCCGAAGTGGCTAATCTTCAAGCTGTTGATATCAATATCAATCCAATCTATGAAGGACTGATGTCCGCTTCCAAACCACCATGGGCTGATGTGGCAGAGCTGAGCCCGGAAACCAGACATTACTGGTTGATTTGGGATCACCTCAAGATCATAGATGGTGTACTATGTAGGACAGAACTAAAGAAGGATGGTACAAGTGAAGCAACCCAGATAATACTTCCAGCTAACATTAGATCTAGAGCGTTGAAGGCTGTACATGACACTATTATGGCGGGTCATCTGGGTGTTAAGAAAACCAAAGCCAATTTGACACGAAGCTATTACTGGTTCCGCAATTCCTTTATTTTACGAAATACTTAACGAAATTTTCGTTGATTTTGAGCGTTATGGAGACTTTAAAATTTGTTCATATTATTTTCTTGACGGCGACTATAACTTAACAGTACCAATATTTAATATATTCAGATCCAATAGATATATAGTTTCGTTCATATTTACGAAATTCGCTATATACCTGCAACACAATTTACTTTAGTCTTTGTGCATGACAGAATACAATCTAATAAACGACCAGTAGTTGGAAGCAAGATTTTCCATGGGGCACAGAATATTTTTCAATATTTTTTTTTCGCTTTCTGTTTATTTTGGTTGTTATTTAATATTTTAATGTATGGCTTGAATGAAATGAAAAGGAAAAATACATAAATATGAAAAGAAATGTTGTGATTTGGTAGCTCCAAAGTAGTGTGGATTTTGATTTATAACATTTAGAAAGTATATAAAGAATTCGACACCAACCGCCTGCCGCAGTGCCTGATCAAATTCCTATGGAGATGCCAGTATATATATATATATATATATATATATATATATATATATATATATATATATATATATATATATATATATATATATATATATATATATATATATATATATTATTCGCTTGTTATTCTTGTCTGTTTATCATAACATTTTAATCAGTGACAATAATCAAATGAAAAATCTCTCCAAAACACCAGCACATCCGCATTTTGCACAGCACCTCGAACAACACTGACAAAGATCACACTCACATACAGAACAATTCTTTAAAACGCAACCTTCCATACGCATAACACACTTTCACCCATCTCTTTAGTCAACAAAGTCTTTGATACAGACAGCCTCAAGCACTCAACACTCTTGAACGTCTCTCTCAGTCCACTGTCTCCCACTAACGAACGACCATACGGATAGACAACTGCATGGGACGGGTTCTATATGCTTTTATTTTAATATGTTTTTCAATATTTACACACATTATCAAAGCTTTACAATATGTACACTAGGCGACATACATCTATGCACTTTTATTTTAAAGGGATCTTTTCACGGTTTGGTAAATTGACAAAATTGACAAAAGTTATTTCAGATTCACAAATTTTGGTTTTAGTTATGATATTTGTGAGGAAACAGTATTATTGAACATTTACCATAGTCCAATATAGCCATTGTATGTATCTTATGACGATTTGAAAACATAAAAATTATAACGCAACGCGAAACGATTGAATAATTTGGAAAGTTCTGTTGTTGTCGTTTAAATTTACGAAACTACGAAGATTGCTTATATAAGGTATAAAATACTTCATCTACGAATACCCGGCGGAATAGCCGAGAGGGCTAATGCGTTTTTACTTCAGACTAACTCCAGGACTCCGGGGGTCACTGGATCGAGCCCTGGTACCGGCTACTTTTTTTCCTTTTTTTTAATTTTATTCTTGTTTTTTTACTGGAGCTTTTAAGATCCAATGTTTACATTTATCAATATAAAGCATTTCATGACAAACTTCAAAAAATGCCAAAATCTGTGAAAAGGCCTCTTTAATATTTATTTCATAATCACACACAGTATCAAGCTTTACAATATGTACATACGTAGACATACATCTATATAGGTTTATGCTAATATTTATTTCATTCCGTTAACTAATTAAATACTAAATTGTACAGCATGAAAAAATAAAATATCTATTAAGTATTCTATACTACAGCCTTATCTCTAGGCATGTATACTACAGCCTTATCTCTAGGCATGTAAGAACACCCGACACTACATCCAGTTTTTTCCCGGATTTTCAGTTCAATTAGTATACAGCGCAATAACTGTTTCTACAATGCCGTATCTAAAAGCACGGACTCTACCACTTATCCGATCGCAGCGAGAATAATAATAAGAATGTGTCCTAAGTCAAACTACACTGTTATACGCAATACAATTTCAACTGCTACCATAAGACCAGATCGTCTGATACTACGGTGAAAACAATTTGTGCAGTGTAACCTTTTCTTTCGCTTTCCACTAATCGACAATTCACAACTTCCGCCATAAACGATTTGTTATCAAGTTTATGTTTTGAGCATTTCTCAACAAAATACACGCAAACGGGTGTCGATGGTAACATTTATTGTGTTTGTTACGATGTATTAGGTTGATTGAACTCGATTTTATGGACATATGTGAGACATTATTTTTTACATTGTTTTTGCCTTTGACAGGAAGAACTATGAGCTGTACGTATGTACTCATAAAGCTCAGAGCACTCAAGACGACCTATAAGACATATTGGCGCCTTATTTAGAAAAACAATGAAAATTACAAAGAATTAAACATGGATTTACTTTGATGTGATACATCTTGCTGCGACAACAAAGTTGAACTCTCAAACTGTCAAAGTGACTTTCAGGAAAGGGAATTTCCCAGAATTCAATAAAACAAATTGCTACCAAAATTACAAGGTGCCACTTGAAGTAAATAGGTAAATAGGTACATGTAAGCGGACAGAAATTGTAAAATATTGGAATGTACTACAAAGAAACGAACTTCTATAACATGGATGGCTAACAACTAGATGAAAGTTCTGGCGATGTTTAGATTATATACATTCACTTGAGACAATATGCCAATTGATTTATATTGTCACATAATCACCCCTGTACGTCGATAACTAAACTTAGTTGGGTAATTCAAACTGAAGAAAAAATGGCGGACGAAAATGAAACTGAAACTGAAAGGTAGGTGATTATTTTATCATTTCTGCTAATTAAGTAACTCTAAGGACGTAATTGTTCTACACATGTTCTACAATATATTACAACGTTGTAATATATTGTATTATGCCCTGATGAGCTATGCGAAACGCGTTGGCTAAATCAATATATATTTAAAATCCCAGACACGTGTTTTTACTTTTATTATATAATATTCACAATCTGGATTATTACATTTTACTTATATAACTATATATATATATATATATATATATATATATATATATATATATATATATATATATATATATATATATATATATATATATATACTGGCATTTCCCCAGGAATTTGGTCAGGCACTACGGCAGGCGGTTGGTGTCGAATTCTTTATATACTTTCTAAATGTTATAAATCAAAATCTAAACTACTTTGGAGCTACCAAATCACAACATTTCTTTTCATATTTATGTATTTTTCCTTTTCATTTCATTCAAGCCATACATTAAAATATTAAATAACAACCAAAATAAACAGAAAGCAAAAAAAAATATTGAAAAACATTCTGTGTCCCATGGAAAATCTTGCTTCCAACTACTGGTCGTTTATTAGATTGTATTCTGTCATGCACAAAGACTAATGTAAAATGTGTTGCAGGTATATAGCGAATTTCGTAAATATGAAAGAAACTATATATCTATTGGATCTGAATATATTAAATATTGGTACTGTTAAGTTATAGTCGCCGTCAAGAAAATAATGTGAACAAATTTTAAAGTCTCCATAACGCTCAAAATCAACGAAAATTTCGTTAAGTATTTCGTAAAATAAAGTTAACATCTTGACAATCAGTGTTCCTTAATATCAAAAATTTCAACGCTAGATGTGGTATGATTACATAGATTTTTGTAGATACAAAATTCTCGTGTTTATTTATTTGTGGCCACAATTAATTGCCGCGAATATATCTATTCATACGACACGCGAACACCATTTTAGTGTCCATGTGTCGTATGAATAGATATGCAAAACAATAATGAAAACGAGCATTTTGTAATTACAATCATCTATTTTACCAGTCCACATCTGGCGTTGAAATTTCGGCAATTGCCATAAGGAACACTGATTTTTAATTGGTTAAGTTTATTTTACGAACAATTGTATGAAATGTTCTTTGATTTTGAGTAGTAATGTTACTTTAAATTGTCGAGAGCAATCAAATAAGACGTTTGATTCCAAGTAATGGTATTTATAACTTAAATTACGCACAACCGCAACACACATCAGTTACTATTTATTTTTGAAGCAAGTTCTTTATACTTTTTTATTTTCTGCAATAGTCGTAAACAATTTAAATATTTAAAAGATCGCTGTGGCGTAGTGGATATGGTGTTCGCCTAGAGATCGCGAGGTCACGGGTTCGAACCCACTGGGAGCGTTCCTTTGATCTCCCCCAAAAGACACCAAGTTCTGCAGTGCGTTCAGTTACAGCGAACGTTCGCCAATGATAGTTCGTTTCCGATTCGGTCTTATTGAACGATAAGTTCGGCGCGAACGTTTCAAGATGGCGGCTCCCAGAAAATTGACATTCTATACATAGATGGTGACGTCACTACGTTATTGTCAGTAAGACCGGTGTGACACAATGGACAATTGATTGCGGTTTTGATGGCGGAAATCGCTAATAACACAGAAAGTACTTAACTAACAGATTTTTCAAAAATAATAAAACCTATAATAATTTGATTATAATTATAAGTGGTGTGGATGCGATAGTGTTATTTTTTATTAGCGATCGAAATTTAGTGTAAGAGGTGCATTGAATCAGTTATAAAACAAAGCCCTAAAATAACGCAATACATTACAATCTTCTAATGTAGTTGTACTTTTCTTTTACATTGAATGAATTTTCGTTTCGTTTACATTAATGAAAATATAAATAAATTTTAACATTCAAATGGAAAAAAACACCTGCATATTGTCGAATTGAACTGTCTTTGAATGCACATGTATATTGAAAACTCTTTTGTAGTGATAATGAGCGATACAAATCTGGCATTTTATTATACCATAAATCTATACATTTATTTTACCCAAGTACTTTATAGTTTTCACGATAATATTTCGAACACTGCAAAAACGCACGATCTTTACACGTTATTACATCGGAGTTTATATTTGCAGGTACCCGTTAAATACGATAATTGTGTAGCAGTAAATTTCTACAATATTTTAAATGTATTGTCATTATAAAACACTTAAGTGCTATGTTTAAACTGGCTAATATATATACTGAATAGATCCTGTTAATCCATTTCGGAAAAATGTACGCCTATTTTTTAAATATGTTCAAATGTTTTATTAAAGCAACTTTTAGGCTAAATATGCCAAGAGATGACACGGAGGTATCATAAATTGTGTTTAATGACCAGACACATGTGGTAAATGACCCCATACTGAGTCATACAAATATGGGTCCCTGGGTTTATGACACCCTGTTTTCTTAGTAATTGTCTGCACAGTATCCGATCATATCGAGATAATCGGTTTTTGATGAACAAAGGGGCAATTAAACAATGGGTGGTTAAAAATGCTGAAATAAGGAGTGTCGAAATTGGTGTTAACAATGAAATAAAAACATTGACATGTATCAAGAGGATTTAGTTAATCTGTAACAAGGTAAGTTTTTACGGACATAAAGGTTGAAATAGTTCCTTTATGTTGATTACAAAAAATCAATCAATTTGTTGTTTGTTTTCGTCCTTAATTGTGTTCATTAATTGGATTCTATTTAATCTGAAAGAATTTCAATTTCTTAGTATTTTGTTGTTCTTAAAGAGTCGCGAAAATGATGGAAATCTTATCACGATGCGGATCATCAAACGCAAACAATAGCAGAATGGCCGAAGTGTTGACGGCCAAAATTTGAGGATGCGCAAACGTGGCGTCATTATCGGAATCCCGAACACCTCCTACACACTTTGTTTATTGTTCAATTCATTTTATGTACTACAAATTAGGAAAAAATATCGAAGTTACACTGAACAAATACAACACATTTATTTGTCCGCCATCTTGGTTTCGCTAGCGAACTACCTCCCGAGAGGGTTCGCTTCGGTTCGCGAACGTTCGCGGCGAACCGAGCGTTCAATAGCGAACGTTCGCGACCGTTCGCGAACTATAGCGAACGTTCGCTGTAACTGAACGCACTACTGGTTCTAGTCCCAGGAAACGGACTCGAGAGCGTTTATATAAGCCTACGGTTTTCGATGCAATCGAGCTTCAATAAATAGGTTTAAACTAATTAAAATAAAACAAACAAAAAAATTGAGCATATCTTTAATTGCTCTTACTCCACATGTACCGGTAATAATAGATCATTATCGGCCATTATTAGGGGACAAACACCATAATTGATCCCCATGAACGACCCGTAAATTGTTCATACGTGTTATCTAAGCCCCTTATGCACCCACCGCTGATAAGAGCGTGCATGTTTTGATTGAACATTGGCCGAATGCAGACAGCAAGCGCTTGTGAGAATTTCAAGCACACGCATTTTAGCCCGCTGGGCTAAAATCGCCTGGGGAAATCATAATTCTTATAATCCATGCATTACACTTTTGTTATTTTCTATATTGTATATTGCTAAAAGCAATTGTATGCTTAAGAGCCAATACATGTTGCTGCTGTGGATGTTGTATTATAATTCCCTTACGGTAGATCTAAGGGTCGTCGTTCCTTTTGTTTCTCCCAAATGTATGTTGTCTGACAGCTATTCATATACAATTAACATAAGTTTTTATTAAAATTTAAACAATTTATATATAAAATTTCTGTCCATTTAAAACAAATATTTAATATTTGAAAATAAACTTTCTTAAAAACATAAATTGAATGTTCGGAGAAAAGCATAGGTAAACCGTTTATTGGTACATGTTGTTGTAAACACACCGCGTGCGTTCCTTTTATTTTTCTTTTGGATAATAAAAACTGTTCCGCAAGTTGACATTTACATTTACGGTTGACGTGTTTAAAACTTTGATTAAAATCTTTCTTCTGCGAGCACACCAAATCATGTAAGTTATCTTAATTTGCTCATTACAGATATATTGACGATCTATTTGTGTTAATTCATGTCAGAACATATTTTATGTTGCTTATTTTACCAATAAATCAACGCCCGGAATCCTAGCTGAAATAATTCGCGTTCAGAATAAATCTGAACGCTGAAACTCCGGTCTGTAAAAACCATAACGAAAAATAAATACAATATTATTATGGGAATTACAGTATTTAAAAGCGTATATATCTAAAATCAACCCGTTGTTTGACAAATATGAACTTAGATCACAAAAATTACCTGTATTTCATTCGAAATCATAGACATGGAACGATCATTTTCTCAAAGGCAACCATTTTGGCATTGTTGTTGTTGTTGTTATTTCGTACCATAGCTATTTCGTACCTATTACTTTTGGGTTATTTCGTTACTGTCAATTTTAATATTTTGAGTTATAATAGTTATAATTCTTGTAAGCTTCTTTTTCTTACTATTTCCAATTTCATTTCTTACTGTTTTGCGCATATTGCACAATTAATTTATGTATTCGAACTCAGTTACAAACATAGTTGAATTTAACCTCCAGTTCAAGGGAGATAACTTAAACCTTTACTATACAAGGATTTATATTGGATGAAACAAACTCGAAATATAGTTTATTAACAGGTAAATTTCGATATATTTTGCTCAATATATACTATTTAGGCAACGTTCTTTCATAATAGTCACAAATATGTATGTATTTAAATTCAGGAGTGATGCGACCGAAATTCGTGTCGGAACTCTCGCTATAGGAGGTTTTTGTGTGACGTCACAAGAGGGCTTTTCCGTTACTAAAAATAGATTGGCCGTCAACTTCTTGATCGCGGCCAATTACATTGTATCAGAGTAAAGGTCGTCGGAAGACTTAATACTTACAATTTCACAAAACAAAACTATAAATACTCGTATTCTTTTTTAAAATAAGAATTTATAAATGATATTTCAAAAATAATAAAACATATAATATTTTGAATAGTACTATAAGTGGTGTGGATGCGATAGTGTTATTTTTCATCCGCGATTGAAATTTAGTGTAAGGGGTGCATTGAATCAGTTATAAAACAAAGCCCTAAAATAGCTCAATAAATTTCAATCTTGAAATGTATTTTTAATTTTCTTTTACATTGAATGAATTTTCGTTTCGTTAACATTGAATGAAAATATTAATAAATTTAGGCATTCAAATTGAAAAAAACACCTGCATATTTTGCAAATTGAACTGTCTTTGCATGTACACGTATATTGAAAACTCGTCTGTAGTGATAATGAGCGATACAAATCTAGCATTTTATGATACCATTAATCTACACATTTAATTTATTTAACGCAAGTATTTTATATCCCTATAATGACCAAACGCGATTGCTTGTTTTCATGATGATGTTTCGAACACTGCAGTAACGCACGATCTAAACACATTATAGCAGAGTTTACATTTGCAGGTACCCGTTAAATACGTTAATTGTGTAGCAGTAAATGTGTACAATATTTTGAATGTATAGTTATTAAACACTTTAGTATTATGTTTAAACTGGCTAATATATATACTTAATAGTTCCTAGCTGTTAATCCATTTCGGACAAAAATCTATTTTTAAATATGTTCAAATATTTTATTAAAGCAACTGTTAAGTTTTTGACTTAATATGCCGAGAGATGACATGTAGGTATCATAAATTGTGTTTAATGACCAGACACATGTGGTTTATGCAGAGACCCCATACAGAGTCATACAAGTATAGGTACCTGGGTTTATGACACACTGTTTTCTTAGTAATTGTCTGGACAGTATCCGATCATATCGAGATAATTGGTTTGTGATAAAGAAAGGGGCAATTAAACACTGGGTTAAAATGCTAAAACAAAGAGTGTCAAAATTGGTGTGAACAAATTAATAAAAAACATTAACATTTATCAAGAGGATTTAGTTAATCTGTAACAAGGTAAGTTTTTACAGACAAATAGGTTAAAATCAGTTTCTATATGTTGATTACATAAAATCAATTAATTTGTTGTTTGTTTTCGTCCTTATTTGTGTTCGTTCATTGGATTCAATTTAATCTGAAAGAATTTCAATTTCTGAGTATTTTTTGTTCTTCAAAAGGGTCGCGAATATGTTTGTAACCTTATGACGATGCGCTTCATAAATGCAAACAATAGCGGAATGGCCGCAGTTTTGACGGCCAAAATATGAGCATGCGCAAACGTGACGTCCTTATCGGAATTCCCAAAACCTCCTATTAAAAAGATAGAGTGGACTATTGACGCCAAGAGTCTGCCAAAGCAAAAATCATCAAAAGACTCCTATGGCGGCAATTTATATTGACTACCGGAATCCAGGCGGTAAAATTGCTATGGTAAATCACGGAGTGTATATTGATATCTAGAGTCCGTGGGTAAATCGTGAAACCAGTTGCAACTCCCAGGACCCGGAGGGTCAATAGCTGGGAGTTGGATAATTGCAACTAATATGTCTTATTGTTATGACGTTTTGTAAACGACGTCATGAAACGTTCCAATTTCTTGGTCATTATTTTGTTCAGTCACGTGACTGACCAGTTTGGTCACTGGTGCCCAGAATTCGGGTCATTAATGACCAGAATCTTTGTCATTGCCCAGAATCTTGGTCATTGCCCAGAATCTTGGTCACTGACCAATTTTGGTCATCAGTATTAAACAATAAGTAAAAACTGTTGACAGTTGAGCTTAAGTCAAGATCTAGGATAGACGTAATTTTTGTTAAGAGAGTCATTCATTTTTCGAAGTAAATACCTTTTAGTCGTTATCACATAAGTTTTATAGTAATAATCCAGTGAATTGAAGATTGTTTACATTAAGTTACACTGATTTTGGAAGCATTTTAACACTTTTATTGTATTATTTACACATAAATACTGAAAGAACGCAGAACTTACTGATGGTGCGTCACATGCCATTAACTTTGTAAATACTACCCTAGTATAATTACCGGGAAGCTGGCGGTTATGAATCACTTACATTTTGTTGCTGTCTAACGGGTTGTTTATTGCAATTATTTATCTTCGCACGAATAAATTATTGTTTAAACGTTTATTATGGACTTGTGTCATATCAAAACGGATGGAACAAGCGTAACACTATATTTATAGCTATTTGAAAGCTATAAGTAATTAAGTCATTAAAACGGTATACTTCAAAGTAGAGGTAAAATTCAAAGTAACATTTCTTGATTCAGGGCAAGTCCCCGATTGCCAATCAATGTGCCGTCGCACCAACGTACTATAAAGAGCAATAAGAGCGCCGACGGCGTTGCACGTCTATAAGAAAAATGTAGGGATGTTTCTGTTGAAGTAAATAATAAAGGAACATTTGACTGAATGGAAATCTGAAAGGTTATCAAAAAGAAAAGCGTTTTCGGTGTAGCTGTATACGCCACTTTTTCACCTGCACTTGACCTTTGTAAGCGACCAATCAATTCGAATATAAAATGTCCCGCCGGTAGGCTTGAAACTTTTCGCAGTAGAAAACGTGCATTCTACAAACAGTTTTCACATTTACACTAATATGTTATTGAATCGACTTTCTATTTTTCTGAAGTATAGAGTATGAAAAGGGATACTACAGTTTGTTTAGCAATGATGTCAACTGCGTATTCAGCATGGAACAATTTTATCTCTAATGATAAGGCTTGAGAGATAAAGCAGTTTCACACTCAACTCTCGACATCAATACAGTTTGTGTGCTCCCCTTTAGATTTAGAAGATTGTGAGCACCAGAACGTTTGTACTTAAAGGCTCTTTTCTCATATTTAATAATTACTACGATATTGCATTCTGTGCATTTTTTCGGCATAGCTGTTTAACGTCACTTTTGACCTTAGATGACCTCAATTCATGATAGGTCCAAAATGAATAAATCCGAATTGTGCATTGGCTAATAATACAAAAATCACCGTTAACATTGGATGCATATCATTTGAACTGAAATATGAATCTATTGTAAATTACAATAAATTGAAAACTGTCATTATACAAAACATCCTCTAAACATTACATCGAAACGTTTCTCCTTAGTTTACGAAGCAGTATAGCATTAATCACATGTCTCTACAATTAATAGTAGCTATTGTTTACATTCCGTAGCGGTCACACTAAACACTACAAAAAACAGGCTATATTGCACTTTACCGGTACGCAGTTGTTTACCACTATCGACAAAGCGGGGGTTTGGGGGCGGTATCCCCCGATACTAAAGAAATACTAAGGAAATATATAGGCGTTGGAAATATATTTGCCTTTGATTTATTTTACTCTATATTTGCGTTTATTAGTGTTAATATGTTTCTTTGTACTTTGTTTTGTTCATTTTTTTATATAAATTTCTGTCTTTCTGCAGGAATTCATATCACTATGATGCTTGCAATATTGAGTCTTTTATATTTACATTCTACTAACATCTTTACACATCATAATACATTATCTTTTATTTCAATCCAACATTGTGTCCATAGTATTTCAGTGGCGAATATGTTTTATTTTCCTATTTAAACTAATGTATTCGTTCAATTATGAAAACCTAGTCATTACAATACTTATTGACAATAAAACATACAAGTTCACCTCTTCTTGTTCTTCATTTCTTTTTTGTTAATACAGTAAATTATATTATCTTATTATCACTCACTACCTTCATTAAAATACATGGTCGCTTCCTTCCATCTCCTTTCAATGGTCGCAAACATTACAACATCAACGCCGTATATCTTTTTAAAGATATTTCTTGTTTCATCATTTAGATCATATTCGTATTGTTGTTCAATAATCTGATATAAGCCTAGATGAAAGTATTTAAAATTGTTTCGAAATAGACCGTAAAACAGGTAAATGTATAAAGTTTTAAACAAGCCGTCGTTCCAGCAGTGGATTCGGTACCTCACTTAAATGCATTGCATTCCAATCCGCAAGGAATCAAGGTCAGTAAGCAGTCAGTTACAGAAATCGTTATATAAAGGCTATCGTGTAAAATATGTGCTCTTGAAGTAAATTTTTATCAGAAATATATTAAATGAAGATATTCTGTGATATTATTTATGCTTTGTCAATCATAGATTATAATGTATTTTCAACAATTGCAAGATACGGAACAGGTTTGATAAATTTAATTAGAAATATTCAACCATATAGACTAATGTAATAAGCATGAGCGTTATGATTCACGATACTATAAATAATGGAGTCAAATAACAATGTCCGTCAAACCACATAACAGGTCTGCTCAAACGCGCGATTAAATATTTCAAATATATTCGGATGATTCGTGTGTTGCCGGCTAACCTATATGCTTCTTTTATTTTTATTCTTCTTGTGTATTCTATAAGTAAATATAGATATCTGCTGATCAGTTAGATCCAATGAAGAGAAATAAGCCACGAAATCTGGCGCAACATTCCGTAATTGATTTGCGTGTTAAGCAGCTATGAACTGCGAAGAAAAAAAGGCATTCGCTCTTTTTGATCTCATAGATATAACTTTTGATCGTTAATCAACAGTGACCAAAATCAACGCCGTATATTTAAAAAAAAAGATATTTCTTGTTTAGAATAAGTACAAATACATCAAACAAGAAGTTGTGAAATATTGGAAAATCTGACATATGTACATATCAAGGGAGCTTGGTATTTCGCGAGCAAGTAAATGCCCGGATGAAAATATTATTTCTGATTGGCTAGACTTTTATTTATAATCTTGTTTTAATTAACGACTTTTTCATTCGGAAGCTAAAATCAAAGATAAGATATATCTGTGTTTTTCTAGTTTTGTTTCTTGACTTTTCATTATGCTGTTACACTCGCTTCATTTTCATTTAAGCAGAAAGGAACAATTGGTTGTTGTTGCTGTGTTGTTTTTATATTTACCGACTTCGTTACATGCGCCAAATATGAAATGCACACGTTCTAAACTTTTTAGTCCTTTTTCAAATTTTTCAATTTATTTCAAATAATATGCAACATAATTTGCAGCTTAATATAAAAATACTGCAATTTAACCCCTTATCTTGCCGCCCAAAAATGTATGTAAACATTTCGCAAACATGTTAGGAATATATTTATTGGAATGATGGCATATATGAAACAAGTGGTGGAACTACGATAATTTAATCGAAGTCCCGCAATCTTTTATGGACTGAAGCAAAACATAATACAAATTGTAAACGTTATGTAGCTTTTACCAATAAAAGAATTGTTTTACGAGCGAAATTTGTTTTATTTTAAAAGAACGTTTTTACACTAAAAATGGTCTTAGAAAAATTAAATTAAAATTGATCTTATAAAAATTCTTAGAAGAAAATCTTCACACAAAAAGTTCTACGTGAAAATTTGTAAGAAAAAGAAAATTCTCTATTTAGTATCATGTCTAATGCGTCTATTTCGCCATCATCCCACATCCGGGTATTTTTATGTCCCCCACTATAGTAGTGGGGGACATATTGTTTTTGCCCTGTCTGTTTGTCTGTTGGTTGGTCTGTTGGTTTGTTTGCGCCAACTTTAACATTTGCAATAACTTTTGCAATATTGAAGATAGCAACTTGATATTTGGAATGCATATGTATCTCATGGAGCTGCACATTTTGAGTGGTGAAAGGTCAAGGTCAAGGTCATCCTTCAAGGTCAAAGGTCAAATATATGGGTCAACATCGCTCATTTAATGTACACTTTTGCAGTATTTCAATATTCAAGATAGCAACTTGATATTTGGCATGCATGTGTATCTCATGGAGCTGCACATTTTGAGTGGTGAAAGGTCAAGGTCAAGGTCTTCAAGGTCAAAATTATGTGGACAAAATCGCTCATTTTATGAGTACTTTTGCAATATTGAAGATAGCAACTTGATATTTGGCATGCATGTGTATCTCATGGAGTTGCACATTTTGAGTGGTGAAAGGTCAAGGTCAAGGTCATCCTTTAAGGTCAGAGGTCACATATATGTGGCCCAAATCGCTTATTTTATGAATACTTTTGCAATATTGAAGATAGCAACTTGATATTTGGCATGCATGTGTATCTCATGGAGCTGCACATTTTGAGTGATGAAAGTTCAAGGTCAAGGTCATCCTTCAAGGTCAAATATATGGGTCAAAATTACTCATGTAATGTCAATTCTGCAATATTGAAGCTAGCAATTTTATATTTGAAATGCATGTGTATCTCATGGAGCTGCACATTTTGAGTGGTGAAGGGTCAAGGTCATCCTTCAAGGTCAAACGTCATATAGGGGGACATTGTGTTTCACAAACACATCTTGTTATCCCTTTGGGAACACGCACCTCACTGCGAGGCTTTTTTCTTCTTCCGATTTTTTGTTTACAAAAGTTTATTAGCTAAACGCATATCCTAAAAAAATTAATATATCGTGACGAAAACTTGATATTCGGCCTTAACCAATATACATCCTATTTATTTGCTACTAGATAAACAATTTCTTGTAAATGTACCGAATGAAAATAACAGCACAGCACAACGAAATAAAAATGGTTATCATTGATATGGTTACACAAATATATAGTTTGTGTACACTCGCAAACATGTCACTACGGAATCCGGAAAGTGCCATCTATAATCTCGCCCTTCTTTCATCAAGGGCGACACACGACACACGAAGCCATACACGATATTTTGCGCGATACACGAAGCGACGCGCGAGAATGTACCACGAAATGTCGCCCTTGTGTAGGTAGCCCAAAAGGCGATATATCGTGTTAAATATATCGTGCGTCGCCGCGACTGTCGCGCAAAAAAATTGTGCGTCGCCGCGACTGTCGCGCAAAATATCGTGTATCGCTTCGTGTCGTGTGCCGCCCTTGATGAAAGAAGGGCGAGATTATAGATGGCACTATCGTGTCGTGTCTCGAGTTCAAATGGCGACGCACGAAACACGAAGCGACGCACGATATTTTGCGCGACAGTCACGGCGACGCACGATATTTTACTATTCAAATATCGCCCATATTATCCGAATCTCGTGTATCGCGGTCTAATTTCAGACCAAATTTATTTTACTTATAAAGTCTTTATGTAGCATGTGTTTATTGTTTAGTCAGTTTTGACCCAAGAGATATGATCTTCAAAAAGATACACATGGCCCCGATTTCTCGAAAATTCTTAAGTTATAAAGATTAAATTAAGACTTAAACCCCATTTAGTGGTTAAGCTAAGTACTGCAACTTAAACCGATTTCTTAAACGAGTTGAGCGAAGAGTTTAGCTAAGCGATTTTTATGCGATTATCTTGCCGATAGTTTTGGTTACAATCGGTACTCTTCCAAAAGTCGTCTGTTTACAAACAAAACAAAATGGCCGAAGAAAAAACCAAGAAACGCTGTCAAAATTGGTCAAAGGCAGAAAAGGCCTTTGCTTTAGAACTTATCAAATCCCAGGAAGAGATTTTTGAACGATTTCAAGGGGCAAATCAAGGCAAGCTGAAAAAGAAGCTATGCTGGGAGAAAATCGCCCTGGATTTGAACGCGTTTGTAAATTTTCTGATTTTTGCAAAAGTTAATGTATATTGTGTAATAATACTAAATAGTTATTGTCTATAATAAATGTGGTTTATTTTCAGAAATTTGTAAAACGAGATCTACTATAGTATTCTTTTAATTTCTTATTTTCTGAACAAATTTATAAACAACCACGTTTTATTACATGCGGAACAAATCATTCAATGTCCCCCCCCCCCTCATTTTTTTTTAAACAGTAAAAAATCACAAATATTTATTTTTACTATTTTATTTTTGAAATACCGTCCAACCATCGCACCCAAGAATCCCCTCCCCCCACCCACCCCCCCACCCCCCACCCCGAATTTTTTTTTGCATTTTTTTTTCGCATTTTTGGAAGATAATGTAATAAATGTCCACGCCCCCACACTATACACCCCTCTTCACTCCACCCCTGCCTCATTTGTGATTGAAATTGAGTCCATTCATCTTTAAAAAGAAAATAGATGAGCGGTCTGCACCCGCAAGGCGGTGCTCTTGTTCAATATGATTAACTAAAACTTTATATGGTACTAACTGTATTGGATTACAACAATATATGCATTATAAACAATACTTAACTGTTTTCTAAATGCTGACAAAGTAAGGAATTTCTAAATATCCTGGCATCATGCACACTTCCTGGCCACTTTGCCACCACGTTCAGAAAACGATAGCCAGAATCGCACACCATCTGAAGCAGTAACTGTAGAATCATACAGAAGTTCGCGTCTGTGTTCAAAATGTTGTTATTCACACATTTTCGTATGCGAATAAAACTGGGCCATTTAAAAACCATACAAAATCCATAGTAACATGGCACTGCAGAAGTATCCTCATTATGTAAATTAAATGGGAAAAAAGAATGTGTTTATTAAGCACATTTTGCACATAGTTAATGTGCATAGCCAATTTATTAGTTTTCCATTATGTTTGAAAGCATAGACTCTAAAAGAATGCAATAAAAAGTGAATGTTTGATGTTTCAAAACAATAAACACATTTTACATAATTTACCTGTACATTGAGTGAATGGTAGCAAAATAACAAAATAAAAACAATTTAATTTATGCGTTTCGGTTGTTTAAAGGGAAATGTGTGCGACATAAAATTGATATTTGTCTGTTTTAACAATAAAGATAAAAACTGAATATTTTTCTATACTGTGTTTACATGGTTTATTCTTGTTCCTGGTATTTTCTTCAGTAAATAAAAAATATGAAAGAATAGAATATAGTCTTTACTGGTATGAAATTGCTGTTAAAACAAATGTTTCCAGAAACTGACAGTCAAGTGTGACAGTGACAGAAGACTATATATAAAAATTTAAAATAAACCCACATTAATGAGGTGTTTAAATCAATGAAATACCTTAAAGAAACGTAATAAATGTTGGGCATCAATCAGGGCTTCCCCTGGCTCAAAAATTTCTTTAGCCAAATTCGCCTTGCTATTGCAAAATTCTTCTATTTTTGGCCATTTTAAGGTTTTAATGAAGAAAAAGATGTAGCCAAATAGAATTTTCTTTAGCCAAATAGGTCAATTTGTAGCCATTGGCTAATTTGGCGAATGGCAGAGTAAGCCCTGATCAATTGAATAATGCAACAGGCACAGTTTTAATAGCTATTATCAGTGTATATTGCAGCTAATCTTTTACTGATGAAAAGTTCTGGGTCGCGAAATTATATGGCAATACAGCATTAATACACTAATGTACACAAATTAGAGCTATAAGTATATCAATCAATAAAAAAATAACTGTATACGTACAAATGAACAGTACATATTACGAGTTCAGAGATCTGAGATGCAGAATTTGTTTGCGTTTGGTTTGTTTACTTTTTTTCTGATACCTACCTGAATGGGGGACAACTGGTTGTTCGCCCTGGTTAGTGTTATATCCAGACGTGCACAACATATTGAAGTCAGAAAACAGATTTTTTTGTGCAGGTTGTGTATCACGTGATGAACAGTGGGAGATGTATATTCTGCGGCTGTATTAAGATTTGTAATGCAGATTTTTAGTGTAGATGATGATGAAACCGTATTCGTCTGCGTCAAGAATTGTGCAGACGTGCAAAACAAATTGAGTTCTGTATACATATTTATAGTGCAGATTGTGCAACTTCTATTTACATGTAAGCGTTAGATGCAGATGTGCAAACGAGCACCTATAAATCTGCATCCAGATAACGTTCAAATCGTGCGTATACCATTTAATTCTGGTTTATACGAGATTGTTGCTTACTGATCTGTGTTCATTGAAATGCGCGTATACGGTCTTAACCGCATTATGTACAGTGCTAATGGAACGCTATCAATCTGCGTCAAATAATTGAGTGTGCTTATACGCTATTAACTGCATCGAATGACTAATGAACTTCTATTTATCTGCAGTCTTAGTGTGTTATTTTCCGAGTTTTATAAAGTTTGGGTACTAATCAGCCAGCCCTATCAATCTGCTTCCAGAAAACGTTGTTGACATCCTGCATATACTGTTACATTAAGGTTTAATCATGATGAGTATCTGTTGATCTGCACCCAGTTAACATTCACATGCGCATATATGCGGTCTTACTTGCATTACAGAGCCAAAGGAATCCTATCAATGTGCATGCCATCGAATCAATATATTGAGGTGGCTTATTCGCTAGTAATTGTATTTAATAACTAATGACATTCTATGTATATGCGTCCAAACAATATTCGCATGGCTTTATACGTATTTAATAGCGTTGTGTGAACCTCTATAAATCTGCGTCAAGACAACGATCACATCTTGCGTTTTCTGTTACATTATGGTTTTATAAATAGGGACTCATATTTAGCAGTGACCAATAATTACATGTACTAATACAGTTTTTATATAGAAGTAATGTACCATTGAAAGTAATGGAGCTATATGATTAAATTAGGGTTTAATAAGTTCGATATTGTACTTGCGCTACAGCCACCAGTGTGAGCAAGTTCTAAGGGCGTCGTTCGATCCTGTAAAGAAACGTCTTAAAAGATCGGGGTCAGTCGGAGTTCAACTTCATACAGACGACAGATATGACAGCAACCCGCTATAAGACTTTATGCGCAATGCTAAACATTCGAGCAAAAAAGTAAAATTGAAACAATCTGTTCATCAAAGGATGTCCATACAGATCAAGAAACCAGGAGCCCACCCTATCCCCGTCGCTCATTCTCCCGCTTGGAACTTCAGCGGACTCCGGATATCATTAGGGAATGATGCCTTTCTATCATATCTCAACAGTAATGAAGTTGTGTTTTTAAGAGAAACCTGAATATCGAATGACAAAACTAATAGTCAAGAACTAATTAAGTGGATTCGTAAACAGATTGAACTGAACAGACAGTGTTTGAAGACTTTTTCATAAGTTCATCATCTTTAATACATAAAATTATAAATTCAGTAATTTCTCGAGTCACTACACATTTATAGTAACCAAATCAATAATACACTAAGCATATATGTGTGTATATTCAATGCAACAAAATAATAGCCTAGAAGAACAGCGGTTTTGAAAAAAGAAACACACTAATTTAAAAGGCAGTAAGGATACACTATTACCATTCATTCATAATGGTGTGTTTGCTATACTTTTAACAACAATACCAACAAGAAACAAAAAATTAATTAATTCACATAAAATGACTGGAATGTGGTAAAGAAACTAATTTAAAATACATAAAATTATAAATTTAGTAATTTCTCGTGTCACTATATAATTATAGTAACCAAAATCAATAATACACTAAGCATATATGTGTGTATATTCAATGCAACAAAATAATAGCATAGCAGAACAACGGTTTTGAAAAAAGAAACACACTAATTTAAAAGGCGGTAAGGATACACTATTGCCATTCATTCATATTGGTTTTTATGGTATACTTTTTACAAAAATACCAACAAGAAGCAAAGAAATCAAATAATTCACATAAACTGACTGGAATGTGGTTCAGAGACTAACTTTTAAGGAAGTACAGAGCACCATTAATTTAAATTCAAGCATTTTTCAATCACTTTTCAATGTCAAAAAAATGAAATTCCAGCAATTTTCCTATTTGCAACTTTAACATGTCTTGAAGTACTTTTTATTGCAATTCTTACGAATATATTTTTATACATACATAACAATAAAAACATGTAGTTAAGCATAGTTGTGCTTATTTAATTGTGAAGCATCAGCTGCATAATTCCCGTCAAAACCCGAACCAGAAAGACTGTAAACAAACAGTGGGTATCTCCTCATATAGGAGGAGCGATCAATATCATCGGATGAAATAAGCGGAAAGCTTGGAAAGAATATTTTAAAAGAATAAATATCGTTTAAGCACTTTTAATTGTGATTATTTCATTTTCAAGCACTTTCTTGCCAAATTTAAGCACTTTCTAAGCACTTTTCAAGCCAATGTTTTGATTTATAAGCACTTTTTAAGGTCTATGGTAATCCTGACTGTCACATCTCGATATGTAAAACAAATAACAATATGCAAAAAGTTCGATCACATCACTTCCCGACAAGGTGTTGGTATTTCTTGTTCAATGTATCCTTTTTGGCTGCACCTATAATACAAAATCAAAGCATTTAATAAAATGTACTGTGACATATAATAGAAATTTAATTAAAGCAAATTCTGGGCTACTCAACTAGTTTCATCATTTTAATACAGGGAAACTGGTGAATAATGTATTCATATTCTATAATGTAATATACAAGACCATGGAAGCATGATTAATCTGTTACAATTATTTACATAATGCTTATAGCTAAGAATGTGTTTCTACACATCTTTCTACTTCTGTCTTTTAGCTCTTAGTACACAATCATACTTTTGTATTGATGCAAATTTATTAATAATATAGAATTTCGATTAATATATTCACCCTCTTGTATCACCAAATTTTCTTTAGAAGTGTAATTTCACTATAATATGACAGTATTAAAATATAAACAAAAAGTACCAATCGCACAGGCAGCGTGCATTGCTCTTAATCTTGAACTATCAAGAACGGAACAACATTCAGTATTGGCATTGTCATACGTGTCCCCTATAAACGCTTGGAATATGGCTGCCAAAGCCTCGCGTAACAAGACATCTTCCACGTAGACTCCCACCAGACTAGTGATGAAAAATAAGATGTTTTTAATATTTCAGGAATCGATCTGCCAAAGCACACTCTAGGCCGGAATTGACAAAGCTAATAAGGAACGTCGTAATTATTGGTAAAATTAAAGATTACATTTTCTTTGTAAAAGGCAATCTTCTCTGCATTTAAACTTAAACAAATATTAATCATTTAATCACTAATAACTTGTTTTAACATTGTAAATTGAATTAAAAAATATCAACAAGACGAACAGGTCATTTACGAAAACACATGGGAAACTACAAAATGCATCATGATATGTTATTTTTGATATACACACGAGATACTTGAGAACACAACTTACTGTTTATCTTTACTGAGCATTGTTACCAGCTGCTGGTCTTGAAGACCACTCACTTTCCGAAGTGTGGACATGTATGGCTCACTAAGTATCAAAATAAATACAATTGCATATAACACATGAAAAGGTACAGGGTTGCGCATTAGCATACACCAAATAACAATTAAGCTTAATGTTGTGTTGAAGAGAACAGTTGATATCAAACTTCAGCATGTGAGTTGAGTTGAACGGCATTTTATTAACTCTCCTTTGAATTTAAGCAGAATAATGGTTAAACTGTATTTTAATTAAAAATGTGTTTGTTATATGCTGTCCTAAAGTATCGACAAATTCGTATAATAAAACAATGCCCCATGAATCAAAGGTTCCACTATTCTCAGAATGTGAGTGTATTTATTCAACTCATGAATGCGATAGGAATTCGGCAATAAATATGAACAAAAATAACCTTTCAATTTCCTCCAGTAATGTTTATTTGATATAGAAGCGGACACATTCTATTGCCTGTAAAAAATAAAAACGTTTATATAAAGATCGGATAAGTTTAGCAGTCTTTCTTGAAACTATATTTCTGAATGTGGTTTCTGGTGCGTATCTAAGCAACCACTGACAAAACATGAATATATTAGTATATGCATGCTGTTGTTTTAAAGGCTGCTCAACGTAAATTATCAGGAGAATAAAGATAATCATTCAAACTGCATGGACAATACATCATTCAGTTGGTATGCATCAATGTATTTGTGCTTTGTTTAAAAAACTTAACATTAACAAAATAATGAAAAAAGAACAATATATTTGTCAATAAAGATTTGATAGGCATTTGATAGGAACCATTAAGAAATAAAAGAACAACATTTAAGTCTTACCACGCAACTAAAAACTGCCCACCCGTATCCATTGGCTTGTGCTACCCCACCAGAGAGAAACTTGGTGCTGCTCTGGAGCCATGGATTATTTTCTCTACGAATTATGAAAACAATATAATTTTCTACCATGCAAACCTCACATCGCTTTTATAAAATGTTTTGCATATTTTGAACAATTTTTGAACAATTTATAGTATACAAGTGTTTAAAATAATTATTTTATATACTGTAATGGTGAGCCAACAGATCGCACCAAAAAGAGTGCATCGCACCAATATAACATGGGCGTGGTAAGAGGTGCTTATTTCAAATATAATTAATTGAATACATATTCATAGCTTTAATTTTTCATTATGATTGATTACAACAGCATAAACCAGCACAACCCATTACATATGCGATATTAAAAGTTTAAATTGTGTTCAAACTGACTGTTACATTGTCTAAATACGCCACCTTCTTAAAACAACCAGACTTATTAGAATACTGATATTTGGTTTAAAAAGTAACTACATTCAGTTCAAATCCAAAACAAAAACTTGAGTTTATACGGCGTTCGTTTTAAATTTGCCTAAAGGGGCATGGTTGTAACATCAATTATCGCGAACCGTGGTACGCATAATAGTAAACAGCAGTAAATGATGTGATTAATATTGTGTTGCAATTTATTTGATTACTACTGAATATGTATAAGATGTTATTTGTAGAGAGGGAAATACTTTGCGCAGGAAGGATTAAATGTATAAATATCGTCGGACCTAAACGATGATCTAAACGCTGAATTTGCTGTTTTGTTAATGCGCCGATTTTTTTGGCTAAAGAAAGTCAAAATAATGGTAGTTTACATGATAACTTTGATGGGCTGGTGGATTAAGGGGCAGTGACGGAAATATGAATTGCACCAGTAAAGCCTTGGCAGGCAAAACGACAGATAAAATTGTTAAATTTAGGAACAACAGTTGTAGAACTCATTTGGAAATAAAGGCCCAGTGGTGTCCATGAGCTTCATAGCCCGTGGGAAATGCTTGGCATGTACTTAATTCAGTTTTTTTAATCTGATTTTGGGGAAGAGCTTGGCCGCTTTTGAGGGGAAAAGAATTGCGCGAAACGTCTGATTTTGGGGGGAAATAAGTTAGTTTTAAATAACCACTTTAACTTATTTATTCTGTTTTAAAACAAATTCAAGGCAACAGATGATTTAATTGTGCAATATTTTCCACACTGGATCAGGTTTACTCATAAAATTAAAGTTAAAAAAAAAAACAAAAAAAAAAACATGGTTTTGTGGATAATTTCTGTCAGAGGGGAAAACATTTTCTAGGGGAAATGGCCGAAATTCGGCGGGTCTTTATTAAGGAAATAAACCCCTCTAGATGGTTGACTGCATAACCTCGATACAAAAAGCAAAATCCCGCTCTTTAGACCTCGTTTATAAAGTACCTGTGGTCAAGTTTGTGGTCTTATACAGGGTGTATGCAAATAAATATTATATCCTGTTTAATTATATACGACATTTTTCGATCATTTGCAACCAAAAGTGATATATAGTCGGTCTGTCTTAACAGTTTACTATCTACAAGTGCAGTTCAAAATAGATCCAGTAAGAATATGAAACGAATAATTTAAGTCGTAAGAAATCTGCAAATTGCAATATCACACATAAATAATGTTTAATGTGTTTCTAACTCGTAATAATTTACTTGTATTAGTATTTACCTATTTTACCAAAGTGCCTGGTTGCGTTTCCGATGACATATCTCGTAGTCGACTTTTTTCAAACTGTTTTAAAGAAAACAAGGCAGCTTCAAGAGTATCGTGGTTGGTGTATTCCGCCATTGTTAAACCCAGATAAATATTATGACGTAATCGGGTTTCAAACCAAGGTTGTTTACGGACCGTATTACGTCACAACTGAATACATTTTATACTTACTCTTGCATGTTTAATTACATGAATCGCGATTTTAATAAAAATAAAAATACTTTAGTCGCAATTAAAGCAGTATAAGAACGCACATGCATAATGATTTCATTACGTATTTGATGCCATTAAGACGGTAATGGCACGTATTTGCGTTCACTCGACGCAGATTGTTAGAAATCCATTAGATGCATCTTGCAACTAATGCCGGGTAACATGTTTGTGTCAGCTAAGCGCAAATATATATGGAAAAATCACATACAAACCCCGATTGTAACTGTATAAGCGCCTAGTGAGTGCTGTCGTAACGCACGCAGATTAATAGGACTTATAAGTTTTCCGTCGAATCTAAAATCCATATAAAACCTGTGAAATACAATGTGAAGGTTGTTGGCACGCATACGGATTAATAGGGTATCACAAGTTCTCCGTTGACATTAGATCCATATAAGAATCTGATAGGATGCGTTGAAACGCATGCAGATTTATAGGGGTTCATTGGTTGTCCGTCGCAAGTAAACCCATATAAGAATTTGAGAAATGCCATGTGAATCTTGTCAAAACGCATTCAGATTTATAGGGCTTTATTATTTTTCTGTCGCAAATTAATCCCATATAAAAACCTGTGATATGCCCTGTAAACATGCAGCTTGTTTCGGGCTCCAGTAGTTATCCGTCTCATGAAACCAAAATCGGAACCTGCTCATACTTTTTGGACGCAGATGGTTAGGGACTCACTACGTATTTAATGCAATGAAGAGCTTAGAAGCACATGGGTTATAACACTTAAAACTGTCAATGTTGTCGAGACGCATACATTGATAGGGCTGCATTAGTTTTCCGCCGAAATTTACCACATATTATTAAAATAAAAGAACCTTCTAAGATTGTTTACATGTAGATGATAATGTGTTCATATAGCATTTAATGAAATAACGCCCTCATGAGCATTAGTTAAATTATATCTTTTAAATATAGCATAGAGACCGTATTAGAATACGTGCAGATTTTTAGGGCTTCATTGGTTCTCAACACATACAGATTTATAGTGCTGCATTAGTTTTCCGTCGAAATTTACCACATATCATGCGTAGATGATTAGGTGTTCATATCGCATTTAATTAAATAAAGCCGTCATAAAGCATAAGTTAAATAATATCTTTTAAATATAGCAAAGTGACCGTTTTACCATACGTGCAGATTTTTAGGGCTTCATTGGTTCTCAATCGCAATTTTACAACATATTGAAACATGTGAAGATTGTACGGATGTAGTTAAATATAGTTAATTACATAAACATCCTACAATAAACAGACAAATAATGTTTATTAATTTTTTATTAAATAAAATTCATACAATTAATTGTTGTAATCGGCATCTAGATCTGTTCCGGAGAATACACCTGCATACAAACTGAAAATACTCAATTTCTGATGACGCATACACACTGGGATATACATTCATCGACAGTCCATTCTATACATAAATGGTGACGTCACTACGTTATTGTCACCTCTATACTTAGACGCATCACGCACCTCCATTTGGAGGCATTTATGACTACGACACAAAGAAGTCCGCGGATGAATGAAGAATTTGCTTTATAAGTAAACTTTCATGTTATGATTTAAAAGTTAAGTATAGTTTTGTTCAGTCTTACGGTCTTATGTTAGTATCAATTAAAATTTTCGTAAGTTTTCAACAATTTCGCTCTTTATTCATTTTTTTAAACTGTACTTTCACTTTCGGTTGTATAACAACATGTATCCTTTATTGACGAAAGTTTGCAATGAAATAGCGTTTTCAAAACCGCTTAAAAAGTTTCAGAAGGTGCATCTGATGCATGTTATGAATAGACACAATGTCATAACTATATTGCCGACTAGTATGGGAACAATTTGGTATTTCAAGTGGCTCTATTTGCATTGCAAGAGAAGTTCAAATTGACTTGTTCAGTTTGTTAAATTTTGACACCCTAATTATATATTTTTTTATAAGTGCTTGATAGATTTTTTTCTTTAAATAATTGAGATCAATGAAAATTTTAGTAAAAGCACAGCATTGATGTTCTATGATGGTCATTTTTTAGTGGAATAGTATGTTACAATAAAACAATTATAACTAGTGTATTAATGAATTTAGATTAGGTGTCATCTTTAAATGGGGTAGTAATTCATTATATGAGATTAGCACATTATATAGTTGAAAAATAAATAACACTTTAATGACTTACCATAGTAAAATTAAGTAGCATAGAATGTGTTGCAGGTCATAAAATGTGAAACTGAAATTGAAGAAGGTTTACAAATATTTTACACTGACAACACTGTTGGTTTTCAAAAAAAAAATCCTTCCTATCTACCTGCCCTAGTTTTTTGGGGCAAATTTAAATATTATTAATATCATTGAGTTAAATTATTAAAATATCAATATGTTTTGATTACATTAGCTTATTTTATTATTAATAATAAATACTTTGCAAGGAAAGTCCAATTCTGTTTTAATTAGTCTTAATTAGGTACTAGTAAAATTGAAAATATCAGTGACATCCAAAACTTGGCTTATATGCATATGAATGCATATTTTCTTTGACAGTTACATAGTACCCTATTTAATTGGATTAAAAACAACAAATAACTATAGTTCTACAACCCAGCCCAAGTTGACTCAAACTGAATTAATTCATCAATTGATCCTATTTAATTATATTAAAAACAACATGTGTAAGATTTTGAGAATATCTCATGTATTCCTCTAGTATTCCTCTAGTACACCAACATGCACGTCTTACTAATGATTAACATGCACTCCTTAAACAGTTTAACAAAAATAATGAATGATTAATCCAAAGAAAACAACAAACAAGCTGCTTCATATAAAAAGTTAATTACATAAGATTACATAAGCAAAAAAATCATTTTGATAATAAATCAAGATTTTACTTCAACCAAACCATTATAAATTTATTGTGAGGAGGGGGGTAATGTAAGCACTAAAACTAAAATGGGGGAAATGTCTGGTGAGGGAACATCTTAGGGGGGGCGTCCGGAATTCCTGCTAAGGGCGACAGTGTTGTTAATGTGTCTTTAGAGGAAATAACTGAAGGAAAGTACTCATTGGTGTATGCCCATCCAGAAGCATTTCTGAGCATATCAATAGGAACAGCAATATTGAGTGCATTTGAAAGAGATATAACTGTTTCATGTATTGCTTTTGATGAAGCCCACAAATCATGGTCCTTTAATGGTAGCTTTCCTATTAGCGAATTTTATACTTATTTTTTACTCTACAATCTAGCTCTTTTGTCATAAAATGAGAAGTTTTATTATCCAACAGGTTTTGTGTTTGAACCTCACAAATTTTATAATACCAAAGTCCCATCATATAATCATCATCACAATCAGCAGCAGCATTATCATATTCATCATCATCATTGTTAGCAGCAGCATCATTGTGTTGTATTATCAGAATTCAATACAAATACAAACACAACCATTACAACTCTTACTACTACTACTAATAATTAATTAATTATCTACTACTACAACAAGAACAACAACTACGACTACTACTACTGATCTTACTTCTACTACTACTAGTCTACTACTACTACTACTACTACTACTACTACTACTACTACTTCTACTACTACTACTACTACTTCTACTACTACTACTACTACTACTACTACTACTACTACTACTACTACTACTACTACTACCACCACCACCACCACCACCACCACCACTACTACTACTACTACTACTACAACTACTACTACTTGGTACACCAGAACTTGTTGTCCATGGAGATGATAAGGAGAACTCCCAGAGTATTGATCGAACCCACGCCCAGCGGACATCATTCTCTACAGCATAGCGACCATGAATTAATATTTGACACCATGTACAACATAATTCACCTTATTACAAAAAACATGGAATTCACAAAGTGACTGAAAATGCTTTAAAATAAATGCAAATTTGAAATTTGAAACAAAACAACCTAAGCAATACATAATAAGAAACACTACATTATTGAAACACTGATACCATGAACATTTTAGGGTGTAACACCTTATGTACATGTACCAGACCTTTAATGTACTACCGGTACTTTGAAACTTTATGTACCACCTACATAAAATATAGGTGTTATTGTCCATTCATTCATAGCAGTCCTGATGAATTATGGTCATTCTCTAAACATGATTAAAGTCTAAAGAAGGAAATAATTTTGATTTTTTTTTACAGTTTGAACATTGAGGTCATTCTCTCTTCTCTTCAAAGTATCATATTTCAATTATACAATATAATACAAACATTTTAGACTTTATAATCCTTAGTCAGGATAAGATAAGAGACAAATGAATTTTTATAATTTACTTCAATTTCAGGTAAGACTAATAAATCATTTATTAAGTACTACATGTACTTGGGCTAATAAATTAAACTAAGACACTCAGTGACACTTAGACAATCTGACAAAATATAAAATCTATCGCCAATATATAAGTCTAAATTCATAAATACTATCACACAAAATACATTTCATCAATAACACACATTCATATTAAATTAGTTATCTCTTTATATTATAAATATGGTACATAAAGTGTCAGATAGTGGTACATAAAGTTTCGGTATATAAACGGACTGGTACGTAATGTGTGACATTCAACATTTTAAAAATCAGTTAACAATATATGGACTTCATTGTTTTGCATATACGCAATCAAAGCATATTTATTAAAAATTAAAACACACTGTTCATGGCTGTATCTTTTTATTTATACATGCATAAACTATTCTGGTTATTAATACATTTTTAAAATTATATATAAACAAGAGCACCACATTATGGGTGCCAAGCTAGGCTGCGGTGCAGTTTTGAATAAATGAAATTTAAAAGAATTTTTTAGAGGTTAGTGACCTTGACCTTTGACCGAGTGACCCCAAAATGGGTGTGGTGTGTAGAAATCATCACGGTGCATATACATGTGAGGTTTCAATGTTATAGGTGGAAGCACTTTGATTTTAGAGCCGATGTAAAGGTTTTAGCACCACGCGGACATCTGACGACGAGCTATGACAATACCTAGGGTTTTCCCCGAAAACAGCCGAGCTCAAATTGAGCACCATTAGTCCAAATTGTTGACGCTCTTAAATATTAAGCTACTTTTTATATGGGTAATATTTGGAGCAAAGAATTTAGCCCATATAAAAAGTATCTCTAAATTCTTATAAATAAGACTAGAGCGCCATATAAATTAAATGGAAAACATACGACTTTATGTCAAGAAAAATAAAGCTGTAAAAATCTCACCTGCTCGTCTTTGATGTTGCAATTAGCACATTCAGCATTTTCAGTATCTACTAAATAAATATATGAAAGTGCCAAATGTCCAAGATACCATGACTTCCTCCTCAAAATGTTAGATCCTTTGAACTCCATTTATTTTATCCCTGATTATTCCTTTCACACATGAGGCCTACATGTAAGATTCCTTGTAATGTTCACAGCGTTTATTTTAAATCGTTTACGTCCTCAAATTTCAGCAGGTATTAAATTATAAATATTTATTAATGATTTTGATTTATTTACTATTTCGAAGATACAGTCTTGCAACGTGTTTAGTTAGTCTAAGTTACGTGTTAGGTGATTCTTACAAACAATAGACTGACATGAAAAGTGGCTCCTTTTGAAGCACAAACTGCATCCATGTATATATTTCAGCTGGCCCGGTTTGATGGGGCCTGTTTTTGATAATAATTAATTACCATTTTTCACTTCCGTGTTTATTATGTTTACCAACGCCATGATGGAAAAAAGTCCGTTTCCCACAATGCTTAGCGCGCATTCACACAGGTCAGTAAGACCGGTGTGACACAATGTCGACAGTCTGCTCTATACAATAGGTTTTGCACGTCTGAACATAACATCAACCGTTCGGGCCCTTAGTCTCGAAAATAACAAGCAAAATGAAGGTTAAAAATCACCAATATTTTATCCAGAAAATTTTAAGTAGGAAAAGAATGATAGCTATCATAATATACCTGCAATGGAATAAAACTTGGCCTTCGTGTCGCCAAGTAATCTTGGAAATTTTATCCGATGCACGCCCATTCGCGCCAGCAGTTTCACAACGCAATTGACGGATCTGCATATAGAGGGCGCCGAAACTTCATGAACGTCCCCTATCACCACATAGTGGGCTCCCGAGGCCAAAAAATAAAGCGTTACTAAAACGCTCAAAAGTGGTGGGAGAGGTGACGAGCGCTTCGTCGGCCTCTCTAAGAAGGGGAACAGCACTTCAACAATGTTTATTATTGTTCTACTACGGAAACGATACCGCCGAAAAATCTCTTCGTCCGACAGGACTTCAAGCGGATTCAACCTATCTTGAAACACTCTCTCTATCCTGACAACTCTTCGCAACTGACGAATACGACGCCGTATCTCCGCCATATTTAAGTCGCAATAACAGACTTAAGCCTGCTAAGTACTTGGTTTAAAATAACGTACTTAAGCTAATAAGTTAATCCCGTAAATTTGTTCGTGAAATCGGATTAATTTAAGCGATCAACTTAAGCTCGTTTTTACCAGCTTAACTTAAATAATTTGACTTAAGAATTTTCGAGAAATCGAGGCCTGGGTTCGGACGTTTCACAGAACAACTTTACTCGAAGTGCATCATATAAAAAAAGTTTATGACGATACCATAATTCATCATTTTATTATTGTTTAGGGGAATAATTTTCCAATTAGTTGGGTTAATAAAATGGGCATGTGTTGATTTGACCACAGGGTCATAGTTTGAAATGAACTTTGTAGACGACAACACTGCACTAGCTTATATAAAACATTTACCTGTTTGGACCTTGTTAGTTTTCAAGAAATAACTGTGAAGTTTATTATAATACTTTTAAAACTTATTTCGGACAATAAAAGTAAGGCCTGTGATTTTTTTAACCTGTCGAGTGGTTTAGGAAAATATCGTAGAATACAAAGTAAAAGGAACTCGGACGATGCATGGCAAATATAAGGCTATCACAAAAGCTCAACCTGATCAGGTAATGCACAAATTATTCCACAGATTTGTTAACGCATCAAAGAGTCGCTGCGCTGGTATATAGTTCATATTTAAATATATATTATAATAACAATTATTGAAAACATGTTGTTGTGAACATTAACCAACTTTTATTTTAAAAGATCGAATATACAGTATAAATCTGTATTCTTCAATTTCAAGGGGCTAAACTCTCCTGAACATCATTGTTGTCTCCTTAAATGAGTCATGTCCTTTAAAATCGTTGTAAATAACCCCAGCCTCATCAGAGGGTGTAAACCGGCCGGTAGAAACTGTGCCAGGCGTAATATATCTTCCGTTTAAATTCACGTGCGCACAATAGTGATACCACCAGGCTCCATGACATTGCTGGGAACAATTGTAGGCATCGTCGTTGTCATACGTTGCAAATCTATATCCGTTGTGAAACGACAATCCATAGTGATCACCTATAAAATACTAAGCATATTAAAAATCTAATCACAAACAATATGTGTCGTTTGTATCAAGTGTTGGCTCTATATTTATTATAATTTATTTCATTCTTATATTAAAATTTATGAAAATTCGTGATTTAAACACTATTAATTGTAACATGTATGTAAAAAAATAAAAACGTAAACATTAATCAGTTACACATCTTTTTTTTCAGAAATAGCCTGTTGCTAAAATTTTAGAAAAACGGAATGTTTCGTTTGGTTTTCTATATGTAGAAATCAATTACAACCCTGCTAGGCGTTCTTTGCTGACGCGTTCGTATTTTAAGGTTTAATAACTTTCAATATTCAATACGAACTTAACAAAACTTACCTGCTGATCCTTGACCAGGATCTACATGCAGCGTGTAGTTGGGAGCTGCTGACAACCGAAAGTTTTGAAAAACTTCATAAACTGAGGATTGATCCGCCGCCACTAAGTCAATCCGTAGTGATGAGGCGTTTGTCGTCATTGAATGTATGTACTTTAAACCTGAAAAAAAATATGTATGTTTTTTATATTGCAATACTTCCGACGTTGAGATTTTGGCGTGATCCATATACGAGACTGACCGGCCGCACGACTCTTTTCTTAAGGCCGTGCGTATACTTGCAAATGATTCCCCGGTTATTTAGAAGGCACGACATCACTTTCTGAATACAATGTAATAGTCTATCATGGCGTTTTATGATATAAATGTTAGACCAATGACACAATTGTCTACACAAAACGATCTATTGATAAACAACAAATAACATATTCGCTTACCAAGCCAGAATTCACCATGTACGTTTCCGAAACCATTTTCATATGAGAAGAAATTTTGATAGAAATCCACTGAACCGTTAATACGACGTTGAAATACCTGAAATAAGACATTAGCATTATTAGTTGTATTATTATAATGATAACGATTATTGTTATCATTGCCATCATGCCATCATCATGATTATTATTATTATTATGACCGTTTTATTGTATGCTTTCAGTTGGTTTATAAAATATATCAGTGATTTAAAACAGACAATTCACTGTTTTACTCTGAAATGACGTCGTGTTCATGATGTAACGGCGTCATTATACCAGAAAAAAAAACAAACAAAAAATATTTGTAAGCATACAATAAAAAGAAAACGTATTGTTTTTGGTGATATATCAATTTTAATTCAACCGTTATCATAGAAAAAATATAATTTTCCTCGTGGTGCATGCGCCACTCGTAAACATGTTCTATGATCAATCGTAAATTACAATCATTATGATCATCATCAGTCACAGTAACAACAGCAGCTTTGGTATTATTATCATCAGCATTATCATCATTAGCATCATAATCATCATGACCATCATCCTATATATTATTATGATCATCATAATCATCATGATCATCATAATCATCATGATCATCATGATCGTCATGATCATCATGATCATCATCATCATCATAATCATCATCATCATCATCATCATCATCATCATCATCATCATCATCATTTTCTGTTAAAATTACCGTCCATCCACCTCCATCGGTCGTCATATCACAGTACACTTCAATGTTTTTATTGATCCCATCTGGATGCACAGTGTACACGCCACTGATGTAAGAAGGATGCTCCTGGCAATCTATTGGCAATCTGTCTGCAGAAAATATTGTTAATCTTATTTTTGATTCTTTTAATTGACATGTTCACAGATAAGCACAACCAAACTTTTTTAGTATATTAAAAACTAATGTATAAACTATATGAAAACAAGCGGTATCACACTAATAACTGTAAAAATATTCAACGTTTCATGCATGCATACGTTTATAACAATGTATATTGTTCATCGCATGTTGGATTCTTTCGAAGGACTTGTTCACAGATAAGAAATGTCACGATTAGTAAAACATCGAACACAAGATGTTTCTTAACAAAAATATACGGCGTTGGTGTTAATCGGTTTTGGTTGTTGAAAACGATCGTCTAAAAGCAAAATAAATATTGCTAATGTCGCGGATGTCTTTCTGAACTGTTACTACCGCATTATATCCACATACATATTCGTATACGTGGCAGACCAAAAATGAGTATAAATGTCGAATGAACAATTCTACATAAATAGTGAGGATAACCTAACGGAGTACATCCTTAATGATTTACTGCGCAGCACATATTGTAAACCAGTTTTTCAAATTATAATTTACCAGTTTTCTATTTTGCTTCGGAGATGTATTTTTTATAAATGCGACGATTCCATGTATTCATTTTGACCTTTTTACGCGGGAAATGTCTCTAATATGTTATTGATTCTTTGTTAAGGTCAATAAAGTTGAAAACCAGGGTATGACAGCTACGCAAAGAAAAGAATACATATACTAGTAGTTAAAATTAAAAAAAATGCCGCTTATATTCATACACACATATCAGTAATATATATTTCATATAAGAACCCTTTTGAAACTGCATTTGTAAAGACAAAGTATTGTATTCAACTTCGCTCTCTTATGATCAAATATTATTGCATATTATTCCCAAGTTTTTATCTGTAGAGCACAGGCGCCCTTCGAAACGATGGCATAGTAATTGCAAATTGTAAAGATATATAGGCATGTTTGATGGTTCTAGACTGTAAACTGAAATGTTTTACAATATACAAACTGATCGATTTAAAATTGGCATCCCCGTCTATGAAAGTAGATGTCGCGATCTTTACAAAGAGGTACATTTTTAGACATACATGCTTTCGAAAAATAATAAATGTTTTCACCGACGCTGTCGCCAGATGGCAGCGTGCACTTGCTGTGCTCCATTCTTCTCGCCTGGCGATGTCGTCTGCCCATTTTCGTGCGTACGCTGTAAGGTCGTCTGCCAAAGTTAGCGCCTGCGCGCTGTGCTTTTTCCTGGAAAGTCCTATTTTTTAAATTTTACTTTAATCAAACAAACACTTTTTGGAAAGAATGTATGCGTTCGATTATTATTTTTTAGTTGTTTTTTACTTTAGATTTTTGTTTGTTATGAATGTTCGGATAAATATTTTTTAAATCCGCATAATGATGACTATTTACGCTATCTTTAAAATTCGTTTGTAGATTTAACCATAGAACGCACCATTCTGTGCTACACTGTTTAAAAAATATTTCCATAAGGCTAATATTTTTTTTACGACAGTAAAATTATTTTTAAGCATATTTAAATGCTTCTATTCAATACAAGAGGCATAACGCTAAACTTATGTTATTGAATTGAATACAGAAATCTATCCGGTTCAAACGTATTTCAAAATCTGGCCACACCATTGTCCAATATGATCTCGCTATTTATCGCGCATCAATTGTTATTGGATTTAACTTTATTTGTTGATTTTACTTTATTTGTGTATTGTACGCCATGGTGATTTCAGACTATGGTACCGTATTTTAACCTACGAGATGTGGAAATCGCAGCATTGTGTCCGTATAAATGACATGTGCCATATCTACGGAATACCGTTAGGCCATCGTGGTTACACATTAAAATCCAGAGGGCGACAATGCGATAGTGTGATAGAACGATTGCTATAATGCGATAGTACGATGGCGACAATGCGATAGTACAATGGCAACAATGCGATAGCACGATGGCGACAATTCGATAATACGATGACGACAGTGCGACATTACGATGGCGACAGTGCGATAGTACGATGGAGACAATTCGACAATGCGATAATAAGATGACGACAGTGCGACAATACGATGGCGACAGTGCGAAGTACGATGATGAAAATACGACAATGCGATAGTTGGATAGTACGATGGCGACAATGCGATAATACGATGACGACAGTGCGACAATACGATGACGACAGTCCGATAGTCTGATAGCACGATTGCTATAATGCGATAGTGCGATAGTACGATGGCGACAATGCGATAGTACGGTGGCGTCAATGCGATAGTACGATGGCGACAATGCGACAACGCGATAGTACGATGGCGACAGTGCGATAATACGATGACGACAGTGCGACAATACGATGGCGACAGTGCGATAGTACGATGGCGACAATTCGACAGTACAATAATACGATGACGACAGTGCGACAATACTTTGGCGACAGTGCGAAGTACGATGGTGACAATGCGACAATACGATAGTTGGATAGTACGATGGCGACAATGCAATAATACGATGACGGCAGTGCAACAATACGATGGCGACAGTGTGATAGTACGATGGCGACAATGCGATAATACGACGACGACAGTACGATAACGCGATAGTACGATGGCGACAATGTGATGATACGATGGCGACAGTACGATATGACTATCGCATTGTCGCCATCATACTATCGCGTTGTCGCCATCGTACTATCGCATTATCGCCATCGTACTATCGGACAATCGCATTGTCGCCATCGTACTATCGCATTGTCGCCCTCTGGATTTTAATATGTAACCACGATGGCACTAACGGTATTCCGTACTGGGTCATGTCATAATTTGAATGTGTTTACATTGCTCAATTATCTAGATCGTAATAGGAAAGTGACCCATCCTTTTTATTTGATTTCTCTTTGGCCAAATAATTATTGCGAACAAAGGTTTGACGTGACGATAGGGATTTTAATCGGCAATAATTGAGCATGTCTTCGATAACAACAAAAACTGCAGTCAGATAATATTTGATAGTGTTTGGTCGTTCTATTCTATACACGTTGACAAATTTAACATATAAAACATATTGCATTCACTTCATTAGACATTTTGACTCTCTATCAAGACTTATGCAGGATTTTTGTCATGGTTTCAAAATCTTTTTTTGCAAGGATTTCTTTTTCGGCTCTTAATAACCAATGTATTAACCCATTTTTTAGCGTCTAGAAAAAAAGGCCTTGGCTTGATGCGGCGTCTCATCAGGGTCTGCGCTGTTTGCTTAAAGGAATTTCTGTAAGAAATATTCTAAAAATAGAAATAAATAAACCAGATATCCCTAATTTTTGAAAGGAATTCATCCAATTTAGATGGATGGGAGAGTCCACTAGGCATAAATAGGTTAAACGCTTGATAAAACGCATATTTTGAGGACTGATTCTAGCCCTTACAACCTCCATCAAATCCTGTTCTCCATCTGGGCTCGTCTACAGAGGGATGCTAATTGTTTTGTTGGCAATTCCAATGAACGTTTGCAGATTCAATAACACATTCATAGACTATGCTTTAAAAGTATGACAAACATATTAGACTGATACGGTATCCGGATAGGGCCAAGTTGAGTGTCGCGTTTCGACCTTCAAGGTCGACACACGACATTCAAGCGACATTCTCTCGACGCTCTCTCGACGTCGCATATCGCGCTGGGTTTTAGAAAACAAAATTCGCAGAAAATCTTGACTGTCGCGCGTCGTATTGAGCGTCGAGAGAATGTCGCGAGAATGTCGCGAGAATGTCGTGTGTCGAAATTCGAGCGCGACACTCGACATTCTCGCGACATTCTCTCGACGCACGACAAATCAGTCGACAGTCAATATGATATATCGCGAGAATGTCGCCTGTCGAGCTAAAAATCACACGACCTTCTCTCGACGCACAACATTCTCTCGACGCTCAATACGATATATCGAGCCAATATCGCGCTATTGTCGCTTGTCGACCTAAAAATCCCTAGGTCGACACACGACATTCTCTCGACGCTCTCTTGACGCGCGACAAATCAGTCGACAGTCAATATTTGAGTGTCGCATATCGCGCTGGGTTTTAGAAAAAAAAGTTCGCAGAAAATATTGACTGTCGACTGATTTGTCTTGCGTCGTATTGAGCGTCGAGAGAATGTCGCGAGAATGTCGTGTGTCGACCTTCGAGCGCGACACTCGACATTCTCGCGACATTCTCTCGACGCACGACAAATCAGTCGACAGTCAATATGATATATCGCGAGAATGTCGCCTGTCGACCTAAATTCACTAGATCGACACACGACATTTTCTCGACGCTAAATACGACGCGCGACAAATCAGTCGACAGTCAAGATTGACTGTCGACTGATTTGTCGCGCGTCGAAAGAACGACGAACGAATGTCGTGTGTCGACGGGTGTCGGAGTAATTTTTTCATCTGCAAGCAAGGTGTAATAGTAACTTTTTCAGCTTAAGTAAAATTAGCGGTTTCTAGTAGCAGCAATTACAGCAGCAGCAGCAGCAACAGTAGCAGCAGCAGCAGCAGCAGTAGCAGCAGCAGCAGCAGCAGTAGCAGCAGCAGCAGCAGTAGCAGCGTAGTATCAGCAATAGCAGCAGCTGCAGCAGTAGTAGCAGCAGTAACAGCAGTAGCAGTAGTAACAGTATTAGTAGTTGTTGTAGTAGTAGAAGTAGCTGCAGTAGAAGCAGTAACAGCAGCATCAGTAGCAGAAACAGTAGTAGCAGCAGTAGCAGCAGTAGTTGCAGTAGCAGCAGTAGAAGAAGTAACAGCAGTAGCAGCAGTAGAAGGAGTAGCCGCAGATGCAGTAGTAGCAGAAGTAGCTGCAGTAGTAGTAGTAGTAGTAGCAGAAGTAGTAGTAGCAGTAGTAGTAGTAGTAGTAGTACCTACACCACCAGCAGTAGCAGTAGTACTAGTTGTAGTAGGAGTAGTATTAGCAACAGTAGAAGCAGAAGCAGCAGCAGCAGCAGTAGCAGTAGAAGCAGTAGCGGCAGTAGCAGCAGCAGCAGTAGCATTATTATTATTATTATTATTATTATTAGTAGTAGTAGTAGTAGTAGTAGTAGTAGTAGTAGTAGAAGCAGCAGCAGCAGCACCATCAGTAGCATCAACAGCAGTAGCAGTAGTAGTAGATGTTGTAGTAGTAGTAGTAGCTGCAGTAGAAGCAGTAAAAGCATTAGCAGCAGCATCAGTATCAGCAGCAGGAGTAGCAGAAGCAGCAGCAGTAGCAACAGTAGCAGCAGCAGCAGCAGTAGCAGCAGTAGCAGCAGTAGCAGCAGTAGCAGCAGTAGCAGGAGTAGCAGTAGTAACAGTATTAGTAGTTGTAGTAGTAGTAGTAGCTGCAGTAGAAGCAGTAACAGCAGCATCAGAAGCAACAGTAGCAGCAGTAGCAGCAGCAGCAGCAGTAGCAGCGGTAGTAGCAGTTGCAGCAGTAACAGGAGTAACAGCAGTAGCAGAATAAGCAGGAGTAGCAGTAGTAGCAGTAGTAGCAGAAGTAGCAGCAGTAGTAGTAATAGTAGCAGTACTAGTAGTAGCAGTAGTAGTAGTAGTAGTTGAAGTAGTAGTAGTAGTAGTAGTAGTAGTAGTAGTAGTAGTAGTAGTAGTAGTAGTAGTAGTAGTACTAGTAATAGTACTAGTAGTAGTAGTAGTAGTAGTAGTAGTAGTAGTAGTAGAAGTACTAGTAGTACTAGTAGCGGTAGTGATAGTGAGACTGGTAGTAGTGGTTGTGGTAGTGAGACTGGTGGTAGTGGTAGTAGTAGTTGTAGTAGTAACAGATTCAGGAGTAGTAATAGTAGCAGTAGCAGTGTAGTAGCAGTACCAACACCACCAGCAGTAGCAGTAGTACTAGTTGTAGTAGTAGTAGTATTAGCTGCAGTAGAAGCAGTAGCTGCAGCAGCAGCAGCAGTAGCAGTAGCAGCAGTAGCGACAGTAGCCGTAGCAGCAGCAGCAGCAGTAGAAGTATTATTATTATTAATATCATTATTATAATTATTATTATTTTTATTATTAGTAGCAGTAGTAGTAGTAGTAGTAGAAGTAGTAGCATCAGCAGCAGCAGTAGTAGCAGCAGCAGCAGTAGCAGCAGTAGTAGTAGCAGAAGCAGCAGTAGCATGAGTAACAGCAGTAGCAGCAGTAGCAGGAGAAGCAGTATTTGCAGTAGTAGCAGAAGTAGCAGCAGTAGTAGTAGTAGTAGTAGTAGCAGTAGTAGTAGTAGCAGTACTAGTAGTAGTAGTAGTAGTGGTAGTAGTAGTAGTAGTAGTAGTAGTAGTAGTAGTAGTAGTAGTAGTAGTAGTAGTAGTAGTAGTAGAAGTAGTAGTAGTAGTAGTAGAAGTAGTAGTAGTAGTAGTAGTAGTAGTAGTAGTAGTAGTAGTAGTAGTAAAAGTAGTAGTAGTAGTAGTAGTAGTAGTAGTAGAAGTAGTAGTAGTAGTAGTCGCGGTAGTGTTTGTGATAATGGTAGTAGTGGCTGTAGTAGTAGCAGAATCAGGAGTAGTAATAGTATCAGTAGCAGGGTAGTAGAAGTTGCAGCACCACCAACAGTAGCAATAGTAGTAGTTGTTGAAGTAGTAATAGTAGCTGCAGTAGCAGCAGTAGCAGCAGCAGCAGCAGTAGCAGTAGCTGCAGTAGCGGCAGCAGGAGT